>NW_027450445.1:0-24189 GCF_964194025.1 Convolutriloba macropyga | reverse complement strand
GCAGTACTGCCCAGGTCGAGGTGTGCGTTAATGATCAGACCCATCCAGACTAAAATCGGTCATGATCAGACCCATCCAGACGATAATCTGCCATGATCAGACTTTAGCTCGTTTTTCATACGTGCTCGTTTTTGACTCGTTTTTATTAATGCCATGATCAGACCCATCCAGACCATAATCAGCCATGAACAGACTTTAGCTCGTTTTTAGAAATTGTGCTCGTTTTTACCTCGTTTTAAAACTCTTTGCTCGTTTTTACCTCGTTTTAAAAAATTTTGCTCGTTTTTACCGCGTTTAAAAATTTCTGCTCGTTTATAACTTTTTTCAGTAAGAAAGAATTCCAAAGTCTGGTTATAAACTTAGTTTTTAATTATGAAACAAATTTTAAGAACCAAAGTTCTCTTTGGGACTTGTAAATTAAGAGGAAATATTGACAATTGATGACTGATATTTTTTTGTAAGAAAAAAAACAGTTGGGTTGTTACATAATAATAATAATAATTATTATAAATTATTATAACAATAATAAATAAAGTCATTTTTTTCAGCGTGATTTGATGATTATTGCATACTTAAGCGTAATAGGTAAAGACAAAATTTTAAGTCTATATTAAATTTTGACTGTTTTTCAAAAGAAAGGTCCTCTTTGAAGATTTAGTCACACTTTAGTACATAGAAATGGTGAATTATTCTGTGAATAAATTCATTTTGAATCATTATCAGGTATGAAGTAGCACAAATATTAACTGCCTGAGGTCTGTTGAGAATAAAAAACACGTAGTCCTTGCAAAATAGTCAATCATACGTTTTGTGTTCCGATAACATAACGTTTTCACTGATAAAATTTGTACCTTTCTAAAATCGTAAACCGTAACATTTCTCAACCTTCCAATCCGTTTGAAATTCATCCTATAACAGGACGGCACACCGACTAAACTTTGCACAAGCTTTACAGAAGAAATTTGGGATCTAAAACATTTTAGCTTCATAAAGATTTTTCTCTCGGGCCAAAACGGAAAGTTTCATATAAACTTTACCGTCGAAAACTAGTCCACTGATCGTTTGAAAAATTCGATGGTCGTTTGAATAGTTCTTTCCGTTGAAATCAAAAATTTAAAACACACAAATTGGCAAAGATAAAAAACTAGCAGTTTTTGACAGTTTCGTTAGGTTACGCTTTCATTGAAATTCTAATGAGCTATTAGCTACAAGTCACCATTTTTACGAGAAATGAAAGAAAATTTGAATCATTATGCTTCAATGTTTTTCTCGTAAAGCGCTGATAAAAGGCTGTTGAGCCATATTTATTAACTTATACAAAGGAGGCTTCTATTGTGTGGACAACTTGTTATAAAAAAAGCATTTCTGGAACACTCTTAATAAAACAGCACCAGGCGCCTTCGGTTTGTAAACAACCGTTGAATAGATAGAGGCGCTAGAATAATAACATTACATTTTGTTACCTTTTTGGTATGTAACGTTATTTTAGAAATTTTAGTCAGACTCAAGTACATAGAAGCGTTGAAATTTTCTGTTATGCGATTAATTTTGAACATTTATTAGCTAGCAAGTACCACAAAACACAACTGTCATAGGTCTGTTAAAAGTGGAAAAGCACGTAATCCCTGCAAAATAGTCAATCATACGTTTTGTGTTGTGATAACATAACGTTTTCCTTGGTGAAATTTGTACCTTCCGAAAAACGTAGACCGTAATATTCCTCAATCTTCCTATCCATTTTCGATTGATTCTATAGCTGAACTGTCCTCCTATTCAATTTAACACTTTCCTTTAAAAAAAGATTGGAATCCAAAATTTTTTTGCTTCATAAAGACTTTTCTTATGGTTCTAAACCAAAAGTTTCAAAAAAACTTTACCGTCGAAAATTAGTTGTTTGATCGTTTGAATAGTTCACTGCCCGTTTGAATCCTTCATTTTGTTAATAACAAAAGTGTATTATAGACAAATGGGCAAGGATAACAAAATTAGCAGTTATGGACAGTTTAAGTAGGTTGCGCTTTCTTTGAAATTTTAGTGACATATTCCCGACAAGTCACTAATTTTTGTTTTGGAAACAAATGTCGGAACACGCTGCTTTATATAATAATCGTTGTAGAACTTGGACAAAATACATAAATAATCAAGCTAGAACTGCTCATTTACGTTGCTCTGACTCAATTTTGGAGAAAATGGGATGCGCTTGCGCACAAAAGAGAGATAATAATAACTATATCAGGAATATCTCAATAGTACCATATTTTTCAATGTACCGTACCAAATGAATCAAGGTTGGTCGCATTTTCTTGATACTCATAAGTTTTTGTTTTCACTTCTGTGCAGTTGCCTGACAAGTTCTGGTAAAAAAGTTATTCAATGATGAAGATGAAAAAATTAGATATCTGTCTCTCAGAGCCTGAAATCGAGGTTTTAGTTTACGTTTTTCACGATATCTCCTAATTTACTGTATCAAGCTGAGCTTTAGAGTTTTCTTTTTGTTAATCCTAAACCCTTCTTGCCTGCACATCTATTTGATTTTTCCATTTAACCTGACCACACAAAATATTAAGGTGCAAATTTGAAAAATTAAAATTTTTTTGCGTTTTTGTGAACTGATGTAGTATTTCAGGAGTATTTCTAAAGTACTTTTCCAAATTAGTCATATTTAGTCGCTTTTGATTGACATTGACTTGCTCTTTTTATTTTTTCGTGCTGTAGCCTGAACCGTTCTGGTAAAAAATTTATTTAAGGCCAAAAACAAGAAACTGATATCTGACCTGAGGGCTGAAATCGAGGTTTTATATTACGCTTTCATCGATATCTCCTGAATCACTTTATCACATTTAGCTTGAGAGGAAGCAAAATGTTGTTGCTAAACTCTTCTTTATTGCCCGCGTTGTTGACTATTTAAATCAAACTGACCAAAAAGTTAATAAGGTGTAAATTTGAAAAAAAAATTTTTTAACGTTTTTTTGAAATGATGTAGTCGTTCTCGTAATCAGCATTGTTATTGTTTGAAAATTCTGTTATTTCACCGCCTGTTGGGTCCCTGCAGCTATTGAAATCATAAAATTGGTTTTCTTAGGTTTTTGAGGACCATTTTCATTGCTTCTCTTTAAATTTTTTTCTTTTCAGATACCGAATGTCATGTTACAGTTTACTGTTTCATCGATATCTCCTAAAGTACTGAGTCAAATTCAACAAACGAGGCGGCATTTTGTTTCTTTTGATCTGTTCCTGCTAGCCTTTTGCAGTCATATTTTTTATCGGCCTGAGCAAATAATAAGTTGGGTGTAAACTTGAAAAAAAATATCCTTTTAAGCGTTATTATGATTTTATGTGGTTGTTATTGTAATGAGGGTTGTTGTTACTTGCAAATTGTGTTATTTACGCTGGTGTTGGGTCCATGAAGCTATTTCAATCAATAGTTTTTAGCAAATCAACAATTTTTCATTTTTTGTGAAATCATGACTTTCCTGTTGGTGCCGTATTTTTGTCAAAACACACAAAACACCCTGTCCTCTAGGGCGAGGTGGGATTTTTTTCCCACTTCGCAGTAGAGGTCTTGGGTGTTCAGCAACTACTGAGTGGACTTGGATTGCCTTCAGATACGTCTGCGTTGCACCGTTTTTAGTCGCTTTGCGTTATTTTGCCAGAAATTGGGGTCTCACAGTAGCCCAAAAATCCTGGTACGCTTCATATCTTTGACGATTTCTCCAAGACTACTGTACCAAATTGGACGGGCATTGTCGCGTTTTGTTGGCTCTAAACCCCCCTTGCTTGCAGTATTTAGTTGGTTTCTCAAATAGGCCGTATCAAAAAGTTATTACTGTTCAAACTTGAAAAATGTCGAATTTTCGGGACATTCTGGGTGACCCAAATTTCGTAACAACAAAACACGCGATTTACCCAACAAGTGTTAGTGTTTTAGATTCCCCAGATAGTGGGGAGTATCCCCATATATATTTTATATGGTGTTTTACGGAATTGTGATAGTCAAATTTGGCTCTGAAAGCAGGTCACCTCGCTTTTTTGGACATTTGTCAGGGTACCTAATTTTTGCTATAACTTCTTCTAGAGTGCACCGATTGGGCTCATTTTTTAATATGATGCATATCTCGAGCAGTGCTACAAACTGTGTTACGGGGGTTTGTTTTTGTTCCGCCGTTTTAGAGAAATTGGCCAGGGAACTTGGCCCCGGTTTGACCTCCTGAAGCGGTTGACACCATCGGATTGACACTTTTTTGACACCTTGAACCTTTGAACTGTGTTACAAAAATTAGTGTTCTGAACAGCCCGTGTAACGTAGTTTCCGAATATATATACTTTATATAGCGTTTTCAGAGGTTTAGGTGTTCAATTTTAGCTCTGGAGGTGGTGTATCTCTCCTCCAAGGTCATTTGGTACGGTACCTTCTTTTTGCTATAACTCCTTGAAGAATGCACCGATTGGGCTCATTTTTTAATATGGTGCGTGTCTCAAGCAGTGCTACAAACTGTACTAAGGGCGTTTTTTTTTGTTCAGCCGTTTTTGAGAAATTGGCCAGGGAACTTGGCCCCGGTTTGCCCTCCTTGGGAGAGAAACACTGCCATGAATACGATATTGAACTTGTTATGTGTTGAATTAAAGGGCAGATTTGAGTGTTTTAGATTCCTGAGTTAGTGGGGAGTCTCCCCATGTATGTTTTGTAGGGCGTTTTCTGTAGTTTAGATGGTCAATTTTAGCTCTGCAGGTCACCTCTCCTCGTTTCTGACGAGATTGGTACGGTACCTTAAATATGCAATATCTCCTCGTAGAATGAACCGATTTGGCTGATTTTTTGACATAAAGCGTGTCTTAAGCAGTACTTATTTTGGTCCTAGTTTAGTTTTGTTTCGTTCGGCCAGTTTTGAAATATTGACTATTAAAGATACCCCAAGTTTGACCATCTGAAACAGGAGAATCGACATCTCCAACCTGTTACTGACCACCGACCGTAGATGCTTTTCCGCGCGATCTGAGTTCCATGGCATTGTTCCGGAACTCATGCCAAAATTTGGCGTTGGTTTTTTGGTGTTTGGGGGTCTTGGGGGGGGGGGTGGTGGGTGGCGTTTTGGCGCCGGGGGGGGGGGGGGGGGTCGCTCGCTGGGTGGGGGTTGGCCGTGCGTCTTGTGTGTTGTCTTTGATGTTCTTTTATGTGTACTAACAAAGTGTTTTTTCAGAGTTTTGCTTTGTTTCTCTGCTGTCGTCTCCTCTCAGGTGAGTTCTTCCCGCTTCTTTGCTTGCTAGCTTGGCTAGCTGTCGCTTTCTTTCGGTCTGGTTTGCTCTGCACCGCAGAGCTGCGGTTTTCGGACCGGTTTTTTGGTCCGTGTTCCCACATTGTGGGAATGTGTTCTTGCAAAGCAAGAAGGTTCGCGAAGCTTTGCGCTCTTCTTGGTTTTTCAATTTTGCGCTTTTTTTGTTTGCTTCCGCTTTTTTTTTGGTCTGGTTTGCTGTGCAGCGCACAGTTTCGGTTTTTACAGCTAAGGACTTATTCAAAAAATTTGACATTCTACCTAAGAGTGTTATAGTCCTAGTAGTTTCTGAAAAAGAGCTTATTGTTGATATAGCTGGTCTGAGTAAAAAGTACTTAATACGTTGTCAGATTTCGAGCTCAAAAATTATTTTTGTGCGTTTTCATAAAAAGTGAATTTCAGTGCAGTCAAGGACTTGTTCAATTCAATTGAGGGTCTACGTAGGAGTGTCATAGTCCTAGTAGGTTCTGTTAGAGGGCTAATTGTTGATCAAGCTGGTCTGAGTGAAAAGTACTTGATACGTTGTCAGATTTCGAGCTCAAAAATTATTTTTGTGCGTTTTCATAAAAAGTGAAGTTCAGTGCAGTCAAGGACTTGTTCAATTCAATTGAGGGTCTACGTAGGAGTGTCATAGTCCTAGTAGCTTCTGATAGAGGGCTAATTGTTGATATAGCTGGTCTGAGTAAAAAGTACTTAATACGTTGTCAGATTTCGAGCTCAAAAATTATTTTTGTGCGTTTTCATTAAAAGTGAATTTCAGTGCAGTCAAGGACTTGTTCAATTCAATTGAGGGTCTACGTAGGAGTGTCATAGTCCTAGTAGGTTCTGTTAGAGGGCTAATTGTTGATCAAGCTGGTCTGAGTAAAAATTACTTAATACGTTGTCAGATTTCGAGCTCAAAAATTATTTTTGTGCGTTTTCATAAAAAATGAATTTCAGTGCAGTCAAGGACTTGTTCAATTGAATTGAGGTTCTACTTAGGAGTGTCATAGTCCTTGTAGGTTCTGATAGAGGGTTAATTGTTGATCTAGCTGGTCTGAGTAAAAAGTACTTAATACGTTGTCAGATTTCGAGCTCAAAAATTATTTTTGTACGTTTTCATAAAAAGTGAATTTCAGTGCAGTCAAGGACTTGTTCAATTCAATTGAGGGTCTATGTAGGAGTGTCATAGTCCTAGTAGGTTCTGTTAGAGGGCTAATTGTTGATCAAGCTGGTCTGAGTAAAAAGTACTTGATACGTTGTCAGATTTCGAGCTCAAAAATTATTTTTGTGCGTTTTCATAAAAAGTGAATTTCAGTGCAGTCAAGGACTTGTTCAATTCAATTGAGGGTCTACGTAAGAGTGTCATAGTCCTAGTAGGTTCTGTTAGAGGGCTAATTGTTGATCAAGCTGGTCTGAGTGAAAAGTACTTGATACGTTGTCAGATTTCGAGCTCAAAAATTATTTTTGTGCGTTTTCATAAAAAGTGAAGTTCAGTGCAGTCAAGGACTTGTTCAATTCAATTGAGGGTCTACGTAGGAGTGTCATAGTCCTAGTAGCTTCTGATAGAGGGCTAATTGTTGATATAGCTGGTCTGAGTAAAAAGTACTTAATACGTTGTCAGATTTCGAGCTCAAAAATTATTTTTGTGCGTTTTCATTAAAAGTGAATTTCAGTGCAGTCAAGGACTTGTTCAATTCAATTGAGGGTCTACGTAGGAGTGTCATAGTCCTAGTAGGTTCTGTTAGAGGGCTAATTGTTGATCAAGCTGGTCTGAGTAAAAATTACTTAATACGTTGTCAGATTTCGAGCTCAAAAATTATTTTTGTGCGTTTTCATAAAAAATGAATTTCAGTGCAGTCAAGGACTTGTTCGATTGAATTGAGGTTCTACGTAGGAGTGTCATAGTCCTTGTAGGTTCTGATAGAGGGTTAATTGTTGATCTAGCTGATCTGAGTAAAAAGTACTTAATACGTTGTCAGATTTCG
The DNA here is from genome assembly GCF_964194025.1 of Convolutriloba macropyga. Classification (NCBI taxonomy): domain Eukaryota; kingdom Metazoa; phylum Xenacoelomorpha; order Acoela; family Convolutidae; genus Convolutriloba; species Convolutriloba macropyga. The sequence goes on along the minus strand of NW_027450445.1, from coordinate 16,952 downwards.
AGCTCAAAAATTATTTTTGTACGTTTTCATAAAAAGTGAGTTTCAGTGCAGTCAAGGACTTGTTCAATTCAATTGAGGGTCTACGTAGGAGTGTCATAGTCCTAGTAGGTTCTGTTAGAGGGCTAATTGTTGATCAAGCTGGTCTGAGTAAAAAGTACTTGATACGTTGTCAGATTTCGAGCTCAAAAATTATTTTTGTGCGTTTTCATAAAAAGTGAATTTCAGTGCAGTCAAGGACTTGTTCAATTCAATTGAGGGTCTACGTAGGAGTGTCATAGTCCTAGTAGCTTCTGATAGAGGGCTAATTGTTGATATAGCTGGTCTGAGTAAAAAGTACTTAATACGTTGTCAGATTTCGAGCTCAAAAATTGTTTTTGTGCGTTTTCATAAAAAGTGAATTTCAGTGCAGTCAAGGACTTGTTCAATTGAATTGAGGTTCTACGTAGGAGTGTCATAGTCCTTGTAGGTTCTGATAGAGGGTTAATTGTTGATCTAGCTGGTCTGAGTTAAAAGTACTTAATACGTTGTCAGATTTCGAGCTCAAAAATTATTTTTGTGCGTTTTCATAAAAAGTGAATGTCAGTGCAGTCAAGGACTTGTTCAATTGAATTGAGGTTCTATATAGGAGTGTCATAGTCCTTGTAGGTTCTGATAGAGGGTTAATTGTTGATCGAGCTGGTCTGAGTAAAAAGTACTTAATACGTTGTCAGATTTCGAGCTCAAAAATTATTTTTGTACGTTTTCATAAAGTGAATTTCAGTGCAGTCAAGGACTTGTTCAATTCAATTGAGGGTCTACGTAGGAGTGTCATAGTCCTAGTAGGTTCTGTTAGAGGGCTAATTGTTGATCTAGCTGGTCTGAGTAAAAAGTACTTAATACGTTGTCAGATTTCGAGCTCAAAAATTATTTTTGTGCGTTTTCATAAAAAGTGAATTTCAGTGCAGTCAAGGACTTGTTCAATTGAATTGAGGGTCTACTTAGGAGTGTCACAGTTCTAGTAGGTTCTGATAGAGGGCTAATTGTTGATATAGCTGGTCTGAGTAAAAAGTACTTAATACGTTGTCAGATTTCGAGCTCAAAAATTATTTGAGCGTTTTCATAAAAAGTGAAATTCATTGCAGTCAAAGACTTGTTCAATTGAACTGAGGCTCTACGTAGGAGTGTCATAGTCCTAGTAGGTTCTGATAGAGGGCTAATTGTTGATCTAGCTGGTCTGAGTAAAAAGTACTTGATACGTTGTCAGATTTCGAACTCAAAAATTATCTTTGTGCGTTTTCATAAAAGTGAATTTCAGTGCAGTCAAGGACTTGTTCAATTGAATTGAGGGTCTACTTAGGAGTGTCACAGTCCTAGTAGGTTCTGATAGAGGGCTAATTGTTGATATAGCTGGTCTGAGTAAAAATTACTTAATACGTTGTCAGATTTCGAGCTCAAAAATTATTTTTGTTCGTTTTCATAAAAAGTGAATTTCAGTGCAGTCAAGGACTTGTTATGTATCGAAAGCTCCATGATATTCAATCTTGTCTTGTCTTAGGTGTTGATCTTATGTGTGTATGTATATATAAAAGCTGGGTACGAGTGGGCTACGTTTTTTAAGAGGGCTAATTTATTGACCATTTTTACAGGTCACCCAAACTTTTAATTTTGAACTAATGTTGTTTGAAAGGTTGTTTGTATCGAAAGCTTCATGATATTCAATCTTGTCTTGTCTTAGGTGTTGATATTATGTGTGTATGTATATATAAAAGCTGGGTACGAGTGGGCTACGTTTTTTAAGAGGGCTAATCTATTAACCATTTTTACAGGTCACCCAAACTTTTAATTTTGAACTAATGTTGTTTGAAAGGTTGTTTGTATCGAAAGCTTCATGATATTCAATCTTGTCCTGTCTTAGGTGTTGATATTATGTGTGTATGTATATATAAAAGCTGGGTACGAGTGGGCTACGTTTTTTAAGAGGGCTAATTTATTGACCATTTTTACAGGTCACCCAAACTTTTAATTTTGAACTAATGTTGTTTGAAAGGTTGTTTGTATCGAAAACTCCATGATATTCAATCTTGTCTTGTCTTAGGTGTTGATATTATGTGTGTATGTATATATAAAAGCTGGGTACGAGTGGGCTACGTTTTTTAAGAGGGCTAATTTATTGACCATTTTTACAGGTCACCCAAACTTTTAATTTTGAACTAATGTTGTTTGAAAGGTTGTTTGTATCGAAAGCTTCATGATATTCAATCTTGTCTTGTCTTAGGTGTTGATATTATGTGTGTATGTATATATAAAAGCTGGGTACGAGTGGGCTACGTTTTTTAAGAGGGCTAATTTATTGACCATTTTTACAGGTCACCCAAACTTTTAATTTTGAACTAATGCTGTTTGAAAGGTTGTTTGTATCGAAAGCTTCATGATATTGAATCTTGTCTTGTCTTAGGTGTTGATATTATGTGTATATATATAAAAGCTGGGCTTAAACAAATTTAGAAAAAAGCTCAATTTTGTTTCAGCTAAAAATGAGCACATTTACACAGAAAAAGATAGGAATATTTGGGGACAGCCACGTTCAAAGGCTCCAATTACCCGAAAATGTTGTTGCCCTGGGCAAAGGCGGTGAGAGAGCCCGCAATTGGCGGAATTACACGAACGAGCTGCGAGGTTACGACGTATTAGTCATAATGATTGGAGGAAATGATATTTGCCCCAGAGATATCTTTACACCCGCTGATATGTCCCTGAAAGAGTTAACTGCGGAAATCCGAGATTTGTTCAGTTACTGCCAGCAGAACAATTCAGTAGTCTTGACGGCAGATATTATTCCGCGCTTGAACAATCCTGACGGAATCCGCAAAATGAACAGCAGACTGCTGAACAAATACAAGAGGAAACATATAGAATTCGCGGAAGTCATTGGTCGCGATTTCTATGATGGGGTTCACCTCAGCTCTTATGAGTTTTTGAGCCAATATCTTATAAAAAAGATAAAGCTTCTCGCTGAGAATTTGATTTAAAAGTTTGCTCGCCTGAAATTTGTAACTTTGTTGCGTGTGCTTTTGTTTTTGCACTTGAAATTAGTATTGTGAATTACGTAATTTTGATGTTTTGAGCTTTAATTTGAATTTTTTGACACTTTTGTTATAACATTTTCGTCTAATTCAAAGTAATTAAAAACTCTCTCCGTGAAGATAGTTTTTGACTGAGCTGTTATATTACACTTTTGAATTTTTCCTCATTTGAGTTTTCTGTGTATCTGGTGGAAGAATAGCATGAACCTAAACAATAAATAAACTGGCTTAAACATAAAGAAATAGCATTAAATAATAGCATTAAAAAAGAAATAGCATTTGAACAGCCGATCGCGTGGCTGGTTGAAAAGCCGACGGTGTGGCTTAGACAATAGGTAATTCGATAGTTTGAACAGCCGATTGTGTGGCTGACTGAAAAGCCGATTGTGTGGCTTAAATAATAAGTAGATAAATAAATTTTGAACAGCTGATTGTGTGGCTTCTTGAAAAGCCGATAGCGTGGCTTAAACAATAGGTAATTCAATAGTATGAACAGCCGATTGTGTGGCTGACTGAAAAGCCGATTGTGTGGCTTATGCAATAAGTAGATAAATAAATTTTGAACAGCTGATTGTGTGGCTGGTTGAAAAGCCGATTGAGTGGCTTATATAATAAGTAGACAAATAGTATTTGAACAGCCGATTTTATGGTTGGTTGAAAAGCCGAAAGAGTGGCTTAAATCATAGGTAATTAAATATTTTGAACAGCCGATTGTGTGGCTGACCGAAAAGCCGATTGGGTGGCTTAAATAATAAATAGATAAATAATTTGAACAGCCGATTGTGTGGCTGGATGAAAAGGCGAAAGAGGCCTAAACAATAGGTAATTAAATAGTTTGAACAGCCGATTGTGTGGCTTAAACAATAAGTAGATAACTAGAATTTGAACAGCTGATTGTGTGGCTGGTTGAAAAGCCGATAGCGTGGCTTAAACAAAGGTAACTCAATAGTTTGAACAGCCGATTGTGTGGCTGACTGAAAAGCCGATTGTGTGGCTTATGCAATAAGTAGATAAATAAATTTTGAACAGCTGATTGTGTGGCTGGTTGAAAAGCCGATTGAGTGGCTTATATAATAAGTAGACAAATAGTATTCGAACAGCCGATTTTATGGTTGGTTGAAAAGCCGAAAGAGTGGCTTAAATCATAGGTAATTCAATAGTATGAACAGCCGATTGTGTGGCTGACTGAAAAGCCGATTGTGTGGCTTATGCAATAAGTAGATAAATAAATTTTGAACAGCTGATTGTGTGGCTGGTTGAAAAGCCGATTGAGTGGCTTATATAATAAGTAGACAAATAGTATTCGAACAGCCGATTTTATGGTTGGTTGAAAAGCCGAAAGAGTGGCTTAAATCATAGGTAATTAAATAGTTTGAACAGCCGATTGTGTGGCTGACCGAAAAGCCGATTGGGTGGCTTAAATAATAAATAGATAAATAGTTTTTGAACAGCCGATTGTGTGGCTGGTTGAAAAGGCGAAAGAGTGGCCTAAACAATAGGTAATTAAATAGTTTGAACAGCCGATTGTGTGGCTGGTTGAAAAGCCGATAGCGTGGCTTAAACAAAGGTAACTCAATAGTTTGAACAGCCGATTGTGTGGCTGACTGAAAGCCGATTGTGTGGCTTAATTAATAAGTAGATAACTAGAATTTGAACAGCTGATTGTGTGGCTGGTTGAAAAGCTGATAGCGTGGCTTAAACAATAGGTAATTCAATAGTATGAACAGCCGATTGTGTGGCTGACTGAAAAGCCGATTGTGTGGCTTATGCAATAAGTAGATAAATAAATTTTGAACAGCTGATTGTGTGGCTGGTTGAAAAGCCGATTGAGTGGCTTATATAATAAGTAGACAAATAGTATTCGAACAGCCGATTTTATGGTTGGTTGAAAAGCCGAAAGAGTGGCTTAAATCATAGGTAATTAAATAGTTTGAACAGCCGATTGTGTGGCTGACCGAAAAGCCGATTGGGTGGCTTAAATAATAAATAGATAAATAGTTTTTGAACAGCTGTTTGGCTTGAACTATAATTTAATAAATAGCTCTTGAACGCTTTATATTTTGGAAAGCTTCAACTATTTGTTGGCTGTCAATTCCGAATCCAGGGGATTCCGATTGTAGCTCAACGGTAGGTTGCTTTTCCAATACTTAATTTGTACTTCTATTTTCTTTTGCAACTTGTGTTACTAGAAATATTGGTCACATTTTGAATTTGACGCACCGTTTCAAAATGTTTTTTCAGTGGGTATCTCGAGCGTTTCTTTCATGCGGCGGCGAAGTATTAAGCAAGCGTTTCTTTCAGTGATTCTGTTAAATTTTTCAAGTTCATTACACGTTCCTTTCAGTGTTGTTAAGATGCATCAAACTGTAATTGCAGTAAGTGAAGGCCGTGTTATCTGCAGAAGGCCTGCTATAAATCCCACTGCGCAGCCAGAATCCAGCGCAAAGTTCGAAGATGATTTAAGAAAAGAAATTTGTGTGCTAAAAAGAAAATTAGATGAGATCAGTGCCAGAGTTGAGAAATTGGAAAAAGCAGCAATTGAATTAGTTGACCTCACAGCAGATGATAGTTTTGACTCTACTGTCTCAGTTCATACGGATGATTTGAGTGATGAGTTAGCAAACGGAATTTGAGGAGGATGCCTCAGCAAATTAAAAGCAGCTAGATTTTGTTTTAATCTGTTCTTTGAATGTAATTTTTTTGATATAGTCCTTTGTCGTACTGTTGATGTGATGAATCGGCCTACGGTTCTGTTTTAATTAGAAGTAAATTTTTCGTTTAGCAATCTAGTTCCAATTTAGTTTTGATTGCTATAGTGAAACTCATCTGAGCCGCCACGACAATGTTTTAAATGGTTCTAAGAACTGTCGAAATTGGTTTAACTTACCGGTTGTGTCAACTTTTTTCGTTTTAAGAGAAAAGCTATGCTTGAGTGGTTAGTCATTTCAAAGGAAAAGGACGATGTCCAACTAATTACAGCGGATTCTGAAATGTGGGGCTCCACAGAATTCATTGACAAGGTAATGGCAAAAGAGGGGAAGGACGTTCTCTTATTTAAGGACAATCAAGTCCGTACCTATATTGTTGTGAAGCACGGGTGCGGGAATTATAAGCCCGATCTTGAAAAACTCCGACAAGAATTCAGTCTTGGAAATACAAGCAACATATCCACTTCTCATCATGGCGTCTCTGTGGCCCGGAGTTCTAGGTCTGACGATTGTTTTTCTGAAGCCAGCAATGATGCAATCACGGTGGAGCGTCAAGCCAGTTCAACTTTGCCGACTGGTTCTCATGAATCTGACTTATGTGAAAGTATTGAATCGCAAAAGGAAGAGACCTCGAAAACAGCGAAGACGATTAAATTGGTTTCGGTTAGTTCTCCAACTACATCTTAATTGACGAGGATTTTTGATAACCAACAAAAATGGCTTTTCTGAATGTTTAATGCTATGTTCGGTTATTTTTTGATGAGAAACTGAGCAGGCTGTTTAACTCGAGCATATTCTGTTTGATGTTTTTGACGCGCTTGTTGACTGTTTAGTGCTGTGATCATCATAAATCTGTCACGGAAGTCCTGCTCAACAATGAAAAGCGCGTCCATCAGATAATCAAAACGATGGAGCGGTCTTCTGATCGTGCGGCGGAAGATATGTGTACACTTAAGCGGACGTTGTCTCAAATAGTTAGTTCCCTTTTTTCTCTGAGCTTGTTTTTTTTTTATTTTGAGAAAACCATTCGTTGAGTTTTCGTGCAGGTCAGGAACTCGATGGACGGAGTTGATGATTTTGAGACAAGTCTGACGGAGTCCTCCTGCAGTCAAGATGAGGAAAACGAAGACACTGATAATGATGATGCTCTAGAAGAAAGTGCTCTTCTTAGCAAAGTAGAAAGGAAACCAAATGTCCAATTCGGTATCAACAACAAAAATCTTGACCTGATCTACAGTGGACATCAACCGTGGGACTATGGTCTGGCGCTCAGAAGATGGGTTTTTGGAGCTAATGGTCTTGCATATGAAATGATCCTGCCCAATAAAACACAAGGAAAAGTTCGGAAGTGTGCCTCAGTTGAAAAAATGCTCACGTTTTTCCGTAAGTTGGTTAATTCTATTTTGCACGTTGGTTTGATAACCAGTTGTTTTGAGATTGAAGAACTAAAGGGGTTCTTTTTTTCATTTTCACCTTTACAATAATATGGTTTGTATAGATGAGAATAGCAGGAGAAAGGTTTTTGAAAAAAATATGTCGGTAACGTTTTCTGCTTCTTTCTTAGGTGCAGTTGAGAGGAAATTCCCGCGAAATTTATTTCCTGATGCCAAGTCGCAGGCTAAGAAAGCTGCAAACAAGGCTGGACTCAACGTTAAGCAGAGACTCGAGGGTACAGGCAAATATAGCCAGGAAAAGAAGGAACTCAAAAGAAAAGCTGCAATGAACAAGAATACAAGCAGTCAATAGTTTGTGCAAAAGTACTACAGGAAGCCCTGCCGATTTAGCTTTTTCGGCACAGTTATTAGCCATCTCAAGAAGAGCTTTTGTGTTTCCTACTTAGTAATTTTTAGTTCCGATGAGGAGATATATAACCTGAGTTTCTTTTTCTGTGTTAGAATTTGCTTTTAATTTGTTACCTGATTACTCAAGCTTTCTTTTTGATCGATGTTAAACTTTTAAGATTTTCCGTAAACTCAATTTTACCTGGTATGATTTTGTGGATTTAGACCTCTTTTGTTCGTGAAAAGTTTGCTGAATAAAAGAATAGTTTCCCTTGAATGTTTTTACTTTCTTGTTATACATTTCGCGCCTAAGTGTCACCTTGTTTTAAGCCATACTTGATACGCCTAAAAAGGAAAAATTTCACGTCACATGACCGCTTTGTATAAAATTTTTAAAGAGATTTTTGCGCTTTGATGTTGTTTTCGTTTGTAGCTGAATAGAGATATCTTGTTTCCACGAACTACTTGTTTCCACGAAGTCCTGTTCCCTAAAACCTTGTTTCGATGCAGTAACGATGAGGCAATTTTTGTCATGGCAATAATGTTTTTCACTGGTTTCAGAACCATGTCGCAAGTTTTTTCACGCTCTGCCAGTAAAAGACAAGTTAAAGAAACCCACTTTGAAACTGACCCTGAGACAGCAGTCCGTCGGAAAATTCAAGAGCGACATCAAGATGATAAGTTCGTGTTTTATTATGACAAAACAGCGGTAGTTGTTCCCTTCAACAGTCCGATGTGGGTCCTCGGTACTACTGCAGATAGCAAGCTGGCCTTAAAACCTGGAGATCAAATGAGGATCATCCACAAATCTAAGGATCCCGAGGCTATTTTTTTGGGAAGCGGGAAATCAAAAGAGGCTCACAATCACCAAAAAGAGACTCAAGACCGTCTATATAAAGGTTTAGAGCCACTGTTTTTGAATAATCAGTCTACTGCTCCGCCTACTGAAAATCCAATTGAAGATGAGACCCTAAGAAGAGGCTCAACCATTGTCTTCGAGTCTCCATTGATGAATGACGAGGGAACGGCGAAACGTAATACACCAAAGAAAAACAAAGGCAAGCGTGACCCGCCAAATCCCCAACAGCAAATGAGAGAAACACCAAGTGTAGCAGGTGGTTCTCAAGGCGCACCCAATCTGCTGCTATTCGAACCCAAGAAAACTTTAAAGCTGCAAGACAAACTTTGCGACAAGGCTAGTCCGTTAAGTTTATTTGTTTGTTTTAGCACTAGATTTTGGTCTTTGATTTTTCTTGAACACGAGAAATGGCAAAAGCGCTAAAGGAAAAGTTCTTCAAAATTAAATCAGTTGCTCAGTGATTCTGATTCATGAAACGTTTTTGAAAACTTAAATTAAAAAGTGCACGAAACTTTTTGAGTTGAGTTTTAGAGGATAGCAAAGTTACTTTTTTAAAGGGGTGTGGCGAGCCCGTGTGCAAGGAATTCAAAGATTTTGTTGCGGAACATGAAACCAGAATGATCCGTGCTCAGGCAGTCAGCAAAGTTGTCGAGAACAAAAGTGAAAAAAAGCGGAGGAAGATCATCGCGGAGATCGGTGAAACGGTAACTAAACATTTCAAATTTAGATTAAGTGTTATAAATAGAGATATATATTTTTAATGACAGTAATAATAATAAGAGTAGTATAAATAAAAGTGGCAATAATAATGATGATAATGCTCATTTAAAAACTTCAAATTGAAAAATAGATGAACTTAACATCCGAGTAAGTAATAAAAATATTCGTAATCTTCGGAAAAATAGTAAACGTATAATGTTCATGAAAAAAGAAAAGTAGTACTGTTTGTTCTAGTTCGAAGAACTGAAAGAAGTAGCGCGGTTACAGAAATTTGGTTTTCAATCGATTGATGAGGACGATGAACTCATGGCCACTTATCCCCCTACAAGGGTCAATTTTGATGGCGAAAATTTGATGGATTTGAAGGCAAACAAGTACCCTTCACAGCTTGGCCGCAGTCTTAGAATTAAGATTTTTGGAATTAATGGTTTAACTGAGGAAATGATTGACAGTTCTAAGTCTCCAGTTCGATCCGAAGCTCCAATAGAAAAAACGATGAAGTTTAAAGGTAATTGTTTCCTTAAATCTGCGTCCATCAATCTAATTCACTAACGATTGCTGCAAATCAGCTGTTGCTATTTAATGCGTTTGTTAAATACTTGTTAACTAAAAGTTGATACTTTTTAACTCAAAGTTAGTGTTGCTTTCAATGTCTGCGCTTCTGCTTTGAGAAAATGTACTTTCCATCCACTTCCTTAATTTTTAGATGTGGTAATTCAGAAGTATCCACTCAGCCCTAATCTGGCTTTTCAAAAAGCGAAAGATGCTGCTAATCAGGCAGGTAGAGAGAGAAGAAGCTTCAATAGGAAAAATGACGTTGTCACACCTATTACAAGCGAAGTGTGAAGAAACTTCGAATTTGTAACCGAGAAGTAGAATTATTGTCTGAACCCTAATTCAGTCCCTCAATAGATGTTGGTTAAAGTTAGATTATATTTGTTCTCGAGCATATGCCTTCCTGTACTTATGTCAATCTGTAAATTGCGCCTGTACTTTGTTAGTTCTCGCGGGATGTATTTGTGCACTGCTGTTTATTCGGTGATACTTGTGTTTCTATAAATTAGCTTTGTATAGCTTTAGTCTAGAATCTCTAAAGTTTTTGCAGTTTTCTCAAAAAGTTACTGATCTTAATTTTTCTTTGATTGAAATAGAGTTTTATGTTGCCTCTGTTTTAATTTCCACGTCTTTTAACGCTTTTTCGTTCGGTTCACATGTGTAAATTTTGTTCTTCATTTTACCTTAGGATATATTCACTGGCTTGAGGCAACTATGTTTTTGATAAAGGAAGGGGATAGACATTGAGTGGAGTTTTTCTTCGTACGCTTCCCTAACTATGCTGAGGTTACATATTATTGTTTTAATTGAGGTTTGGCAAAGTTGAAGTCCTAATTTTTGCTCGTCGTTGTGCGTTGTTTGTTTATCAGCCTAAGTGTTAAGCTAATAATGCAAAGTTGTCGCTGGTTGTTCACGAGCCATTAGTCAGACGGTATTGAGTTATTTTTTAAATTCGCTCAATTGTGCTATGTTCTCAATCACTGTTCAATCGAATGGTTCCAGGTATGGATGTTTGTGAACTTTTATGTCAAGCAGAGGGTTTCATAGCACCTTTACATATCAACGATACTGAAAGAGAGCCTCATGCCCTCACTACTCTTATGTCACAAGAAGAATTCAATGCGCTTGAGAATGGAAATCGAAATTTCAAAAAACTCTGTCTTGACGTTCGTGCAATCTATTCGGCAGCATACAATGACGGTTTTAGAATTGAGCGTGACAATTTTGGAGGGTTCTGCTTAAGAAATCGAAGTGGAAAAACCTTGCCTACTGGAGAACTTCAAAATACAGTTGGGTTGCTGGCAAAGAAACCAAAGAATAGAACTGTTGACGACTGGTCTCTCATGGAAGGTGAAAAATTAATGATAGGAATCGCAAGATGGGCTAACCACTCATGTGAACCCAATTGCGATTACTACATGAGCGGTGGCTATAATGGACGCGAATGCGTCAGACTAAGGGCTTTGCGACCAATTGTCGACGGCGAAGAGTTAGTGACGTTCTACAACAGCAATTTTTTTGGCGATAACAACGCAGACTGTTTGTGTGGAATGACGCAGCTACACGGTAACCAGAACGTATCTTCAGATGAAACAGTCAAAGACACTGTCCGTGAAATTGCTAAGAAACGATGCAGAAAATCTAAGCACAGCATTTCCTTAAAGCCAATCGTGACACCAAAATTGCATCTGGAGGAGATGATAAAGTTTTATGAAGATTGCTCAAACAGCAGCGAACTCTCTCTGGAATTTGAAGCGCCTTTAGATATTCAGGACGAAGAAAAATTGGACGAAATAGCTGCAAATGTTCCTCCTGTAGATAGTGGTGCGAATCAACTTGTGGAGGATGAGATTGAAAGTGATTCATTTGAAGGACTAGCTAATTTTAATGAGTTTGTTGACCGAAGTGGCAGTTTTTTATCGGATACTGACATAGCAGAAAGTAGTGGACTCGGTTTCAATGAAATTTTCTCTAGTATGCGTTTGCGAGAAGTGAATGAAGTATCTGCAGGTAATTTAATTGCGTCTCTTTTAGCTATTGTGGCGCGTCATAATTGTTCAGATGCACTTCTGTTCGATCTTATAAAGAGAGACCAGGAACTATTTGATCATCAGACAATAACCCCTTGGGCCGTCAAAACTAAGTTAAAAGAGTGTTCTTCTCTTTACCAGGAAGAAAAAATAACTCTCGAAAATGGTGAATTGATTGTTGTAAAGTTTAGACAACTGCTTGTTGACATAGTTGAGGAACACATAGATGAAATGCTCTTCTATGCAGCCAATAAGACCTTCAACGAAGACCTGCATATGCCAGAGTTTCGGATTATTGGAAATAAACTAACTGTTCGGTTAATTGTAAATACAGATGGAGCTAACGTAAGCAAAAGTCCAGTCTTATCGGCGTGGCCTCTTTTTATCTCTGTTGCTGACCTTCCTCCTAAAAAACGCCAAAGGTTTCAAAATATTGTTCTTGCGGCTTTGTTTGTTGGATCTGGCTATCCTGATTTCAACCAGATGTTCCAACACATGATCAATGAGCTCTCCTCCGCAACGTTTTTGAAAGTAGGTGAAAGAAAAATTGAGTTAGATTTCCAGCCAATTCTTTTTGTTGCCGATTTAATTGGAAAGGCAAAGGTTCTCAAAATGAAGCAGTGTAACGGCTTCTACGGATGTACCTTGTGCACTCAACGTGGCTTTCACTTTGCGGGCTCTCATAGGTATCCCCACGATGAAAAGTTTGTGATGAGGTCGCACGAGTCGCACCTATTGAATTTGAGAGAGCTTGAAAAGGGCAGCATCAGAGAAATTCAGTTAAAACACGGTCGAAAAGCAGACGCTGAAGTGAGGACCCAAGGTGTCAAAGGAAGAAGTATATTACTCTCTTTAATTCCCAACCAGCCTTTGTCGTCCCCGATCGACCCAATGCACCAGCTTTTCTTGGGTGTTGCCAAAGACCTTCTCGGTTATCTTTACGACAAGATGAGAGTGGAGCACCGTGGACAGTTGAACACTTTTCTGGGATCTGTTGCCCTTCCCAAGGAGCTTGAGAACACCGTGCGAAGATTAGAGGCTTTATCAAACATGAAAGCAAAAGAGCTGAAAACTATCCTCCTGTATTTATCCCCGGTTATTTTGCCCTCCTTTCTGTTTGGCGAGGACAAACGAAGCGACGAAGATGATCTCAAGAAATTGGTCTTTGCCATTCGTGAGTTATACGACTCGAGTAAAAATGCAGAGCTTTGTGAAACTCTTATTGATGAGTTTTGCCTGAGTATGGCAGAAAAATGCAGCAGAATGGAATCAATCAATTTCCACCTTTTACGACACCTAAGTTGGCAGGTTCGAAGTATTGGACCTCTTTTTACTACTTCTGCATTCATGTTCGAGTCTGCCAACAGGCTTCTCCTTGCCCCTCTTACTGGAACGGTGAATCATTGTCATGTTTTGGTTCAACGTTTTATTCGATCAAAGTTACTGGCAACTATTGAAGTTCAAGATGATTGCCTAACTCAATCATTAAATGAGTTGTCCACAAAAAAGCCATTCGATGAAGCTTTCGGAATGGTTGAAACAGAGGCTACCCGAAATTTTAGACGTGAGCATCCCCGAAAACGTCTGTTTTGTAGAATTCGTGATTCGTTCTTTTTAACATCAGGGGCTTACGGTCGTGGGTCGCGCGCTGATATATTTGTCGCGATCTCATTGAACGAAGACATACTGTTGGGTGAAATTCTTTTTTTCTATGAGGATGAAACAAAGAAGTGTGTTCTGCGAAAGAAGCATATTATCAGTAAGATTAAATTGGTAAGAGGTGCTTCCTCAGAGAGTTCAACCTTCGGTTTTGTTGTATCGGATTCTGAGGAGACTGTGGAAGTTCCTGTAGCCATGATTGCCTACAAACTGTTTCATTTTGTTTTCAAGGAGAAAAACTATTTAGTGAAAATAATGCGACACTTCGAACACAATTGACTCCACTATGTATCTCGATCCTTAATTTTTGATTATCTTTCTTGTGTCTCATTCAAGCTGCTGAGAATTATTTTGACTCATTTGCTAATTCACACGAAATTGTTAGATAATGACTTTTCAGGTAAAATTTCATGACTCAACTTTTCAAATCTCATTTTTCTGTGTAAGTGTATTGAGGAACTTATTCAAATCAATTGAGACTCTACTTAGGTGTGTGGAAGGCCAAATAGGTTCTAATGGCGGAGAATTTTTGTTCTAGCTGTTCTGAGAAAAAAGTACTTAACACGTTGTCAGATTTCGCGCTCAAAATACTATCTTTACACAGTTTAACAAAGTGTTTTTCCATATAGTGAAGGTCTTATTCAAATCAAATGAGGGCCTACTTAGGAGTGGGAAAGTCCAAATAGGTTCTAAGGGAGAAAGAATTTTTGTTCTAGCTGGTCTGAGAAAAAAGTACTTAACACGTTGTCAGATTTCGCGCTCAAAATACTATCTTTACACAGTTTAACAAATAGTTTTTTTCCATATAGTGAAGGACTTATTCAAATCAAATGAGGGCCTACTTAGGAGTGGGAAAGTCCAGATAGGTTCTTAGGGAGAAAGAATTTTTGTTCTAGCTGGCCTGAGAAAAAAGTACTTAACACGTTGTCAGATTTCGCGCTCAAAATACTATCTTTACAGAGTTTAACAAATAGTGTTTTTCAATATAGTGAAGGACTTAGTCAAATCAATTTAGGGCCTACTTAGGAGTGGGAAAGTCCAAATAAGTTCTAAGGGAGAAGGAATTTTTGTTCTAGCTGGTCTGAGAAAAAAGTACTTAACACGTTGTCAGATTTCGCGCTCAAAATACTATCTTCACACAGTTTAACAAATAGTGTTTTTCCATATAGTAAAGGACTTATTCAAATCAAATGAGGGCCTACTTAGGAGTGGGAAAATCAACATAGGTTCTAAGGGAGAAAGAATTTTTGTACTAGCTGGTCTGAGAAAAAAGTACTTAACACGTTGTCAGATTTCGCGCTCAAAATACTATCTTTACATAGTTTAACAAATAGTGTTTTTCAATACAGTGAAGGACTTATTCAAATCAATTGAGGGCCTACTTAGGACTGGGAAAGTCCAAATAGGTTCTAAGGGAGAAGGAATTTTTGTTCTAGCTGGTCTGAGAAAAAAGTACTTAACACGTTGTCAGATTTCGCGCTCAAAATACTATCTTTACACAGTTTAACAAAGTGTTTTTCCATATAGTGAAGGACTTATTCAAATCAAATGAGGGCCTACTTAGGAGTTGGAAAGTCCAAATAGGTTCTAAGGGAGAAAGAATTTTTGTTCTAGCTGGTCTGAGAAAAAAGTACTTAACACGTTGTCGGATTTTCGCTCAAAATACTATCTTTACACAGTTTAACAAATAGTGTTTTTCAATATAGTGAAGGACTCATTCAAATCAATTGAGGGCCTACTTAGGAGTGGGAAAGTCCAAATAGGTTTTACAGGAGAAGGAATTTTTGTTCTAGCTGCTCTGAGAAAAAAGTACTTAACACGTTGTCAGATTTCGCGCTCAAAATACTATCTTTACACAGTTTAACAAATAGTGTTTTTCCATATAGTGAAGGACTTATTCAAATCAAATGAGGGCCTACTTACGAGTGGGAAAGTCCAGATAGGTTCTAAGGGAGAAAGAATTTTTGCTCTGGCTGGTCTGAGAAAAAAGTTCTTAACACGTTGTCAGATTTCGCGCTCAAAATACTATCTTTACACAGTTTAACAAATAGTGTTTTTCCATATAGTGAAGGACCTATTCAAATCAATTGAGGGCCTACTTAGGAGTGGGAAAGTCCAATTAGGTTGTAAAGGAGAAGGAATTTTTGTTCTAGCTGGTCTGAGAAAAAAGTACTTAACACGTTGTCAGATTTCGCGCTCAAAATACTATCTTTACAGAGTTTAACAAATAGTGTTTTTCAATACAGTGAAGGACTTATTCAAATCAATTTAGGGCCCACTTAGGAGTGGGAAAGTCCAAATAGGTTCTAAGGGAGAAGGAATTTTTGTTCTAGCTGGTCTGAGAAAAAAGTACTTAACACGTTGTCAGATTTCGCGCTCAAAATACTATCTTTACACAGTTTAACAAATAGTGTTTTTCCATATAGTGAAGGACTTATTCAAATCAAATGAGGGCCTACTTAGGAGTTGGAAAGTTCAAATAGGTTCTACAGGAGAAGGAATTTTTGTTCTAGCTGGTCTGAGAAAAAAGTACTTAACACGTTGTCAGATTTTCGCTCAAAATACTATCTTTACACAGTTTAACAAAGTGTTTTTCAATATAGTGAAGGACTTATTCAAATCAATTGAGGGCCTACTTAGGAGTGGGAAAGTCGAAATAGGTTCTACAGGAGAAGGAATTTTTGTTCTAGCTGGTCTGAGAAAAAAGTACTTAACACGTTGTCAGATTTTCGCTCAAAATACTATCTTTACACAGTTTAACAAATAGTGTTTTTCAATATAGTGAAGGACTTATTCAAATCAATTGAGGGCCTACTTAGGAGTGGGAAAGTCGAAATAGGTTCTACAGGAGAAGGAATTTTTGTTCTAGCTGGTCTGAGAAAAAAGTATTAACACGTTGTCAGATTTTCGCTCAAAATACTATCTTTACACAGTTTAACAAATAGTGTTTTTCAATATAGTGAAGGACTTATTCAAATCAATTGAGGGCCTACTTAGGAGTGGGAAAGTCGAAATAGGTTCTACAGGAGAAGGAATTTTTGTTCTAGCTGGTCTGAGAAAAAAGTACTTAACACGTTGTCAGATTTTCGCTCAAAATACTATCTTTACACAGTTTAACAAATAGTGTTTTTCAATATAGTGAAGGACTTATTCAAATCAATTGAGGGCCTACTTAGGAGTGGGAAAGTCGAAATAGGTTCTACAGGAGAAGGAATTTTTGTTCTAGCTGGTCTGAGAAAAAAGTACTTAACACGTTGTCAGATTTTCGCTCAAAATACTATCTTTACACAGTTTAACAAATAGTGTTTTTCAATATAGTGAAGGACTTATTCAAATCAATTGAGGGCCTACTTAGGAGTGGGAAAGTCGAAATTAGGTTCTACAGGAGAAGGAATTTTTGTTCTAGCTGGTCTGAGAAAAAATTATTAACACGTTGTCAGATTTTCGCTCAAAATACTATCTTTACACAGTTTAACAAATAGTGTTTTTCAATATAGTGAAGGACTTATTCAAATCAATTGAGGGCCTACTTAGGAGTGGGAAAGTCGAAATAGGTTCTACAGGAGAAGGAATTTTTG
>NW_027450444.1:0-26242 GCF_964194025.1 Convolutriloba macropyga | reverse complement strand
AGTCCATATGGGGTTTAACTTGTTGTTTTTTTTAAAAAACAGTCCACAAGAAGCCTAATATTGAAAAGGGGTTGACACTAAGAGCCTCAGTCGAACCAGGGCAAATCGACAAACACTCGCTAAAATCCGATCTCTCTCTTATCTCAAACATAGACGTGCGCGCCCTAAACGCAATAGTTTTTTGTGTAACTTTTTTTGTCTCAGTGTGATAGCCGTTCTTGTTATCGAACTTGACTTTTAATTGACCTCAAGATCGAAAATTATGAAGACTTTGTTTTTAAAAAGATTCAACCCAAAAACTGTGTAAATTACAAGAAATTGGATCCTAATAATAGCTGACAGATTACGTGGAGCTGCTCTTAATAACTCATTTGCGTTGCTGTTTTAATGAATCACAGAGATATGCAGAGAATACTATTATTGGCATATAAGGTGATCAAAGTTTAAAAAAAACTAAAAAAGTATCTTTTTTTTCCGATCCCAATGTAGTCCAGTGAAGAACGAAGTATAAAATGAGTCATTTTTGATTTTGTTCCCGTCAACTCTACATGCACACAAAGTGCATGCTATCACATAAAAAGTTTTCTCGTAGTTTTCAGGTTTGATTTTCTCCCCGTTTATCATGTCTAAAAAAAGGATTCGAAACAAACTGAATCTTGGAAAGTTAGATTATAACAGGTGAGGGAAGAATTGAAAACTAAAGATGTTCAAAAATGTGCTAAAAACTTGTCGCAACTTTTTTTTCTCAGAAAACGCTATTTTTTCCCCATTTCTATACTATAATTGGAGACATTGACAAGCCTACAAAAAAACTTTTTTTCAATTGTACCCTCGAAAAAAAAACTGCTGATTATCTTAAATAGTTGAAATTTGACCAAAGTTTAAGTTACATTTGAAAAAAAAACGATTAGGCTGAAATTGTGCGTAGGAAATGATTAATTTTTTTCCATAAATGCAAATTTCCCAAAATTTCTCTTCGATGATTCTAGAAGCAGAGAGTTTTGGATTGATACCATATATGCTAGCTTGGGATGCCCAGGTTGAGTTCCCAGACGGAAAGCCGGTATGTCCAGACCGTCCCAGAGGGAAAATCGATATGTCCAGACCGTCCCAGACGGAAATTGCCTATGTCCAGACCGTCCCAGACGGACAGAGCCTATGTCCAGACTTTCGCGCGTTCACCAGACTTTCGTGCGTTCATGTCCAGACTTTCGTGTGTTCACCAGACTTTCGTGCGTTCATGTCTAGACTTTCGTGCGTTCATATCCAGACTTTCGTGAGTTCATGTTCAGACTTTCGTGCGTTCACCAGACTTTCGTGCGTTCTTGTCCAGAATTTCGTGCGTTCATATCCAGACTTTCGTGCGTTCACCAGACTTTCGTGCGTTCAAGTCCAGGTTTTCGTGCGTTCAACAGATTTTTGTGCGTTCATGTCCAGACTTTTGTGGGTTCATCTGATTTTCGTGCGTTCACCAAATTTTTGTGGGTTCATGTCCAGATTTTCGTGCGTTCATCAGATTTTCGTGCGTTCATGTCCAGACTTTCGTGCGCTTATCAGACCTTTCGTGCGTTCATGATCAGACTTTCGTGCGTTCACCAGACTATTCGTGCTTTCATGTCCAGGTTTTCGTGCTTTCACCAAATTTTCGTGCGTTCATGTCCAGACTTTCGTGCGTTCAACAGATTTTTGTGCGTTCGTGTCCAGACTTTCGTGCGTTCATATCCAGACTTTCGTGCGTTCACCAGACTTTCGTGCGTTCAAGTCCAGGTTTTCGTGCGTTCAACAGATTTTTGTGCGTTCATGTCCAGACTTTTGTGGGTTCATCTGATTTTCGTGCGTTCACCAATTTTTCGTGCGTTCATGTCCAGACTTTCGTGCGTTCAACAGATTTTTGTGCGTTCGTGTCCAGACTTTCGTGCGTTCAACAGATTTTTGTGCGTTCATGTCCAGACTTTTGTGCGTTCATCAGATTTTCGTGCGTTCACCAAATTTTTGTGCGTTCATGTCCAGACTTTCGTGCGTTCATCAGATTTTCGTGCGTTCATGTCCAGACTTTCGTGCGTTTATCAGACCTTTCGTGCGTTCATGATCAGACTTTCGTGTGTTCACCAGACTATTCGCGCTTTCATGTCCAGACTTTCGTGCGTTTTTATTTGTTTCCAGACCATGTAAATTTGAACGCATGACACCCCTGTCATGCGTTCATCTGGGTCTGGACATATCGACTTTCCGTCTGGGACCTCAACCAGGGTGCCCTCAAAAAGAGCAAAAAAATTTTCTGAGCAAAAAGTGGGACTAGCTTAAAAGTCTCTCCCAATTTTTTTTTCAAAATTTGTGTGAACAATAATCTGAGTGACATAATCACAAAACAGCTCCATTGCTGCTCAGTCATTTCTTTACATCCGAAAAATTGGCGTCATTCCCAAATATCAGAAGCGAGGCATTAGTCGAGGGATGATGGCGCGAATGATTGGACGAGCAAAAAGCGATGATCTTACAGCTCTGGTGACGGAAGCTTCTTCAGTCTACAGTCAAAGCATGCTGTACAAATTGGGGTTCAAATGTATCAGTGAAGTGAAGTATGAAGATTTCAAAAATGAGGAAGGCGAAGTAGTTTTTAAAGACATGGGACCACATTTGAGTTTCAAACTGATGATACTATATTTGTAAGGAAATTTAGCTTATGATTCATTTTATTGGCACAGGTTTTGTAATAAGAAAAAATCGCCGATTCATAGAAATACTCAATCTGACACTGTTTTTCTTGTTTTTGCTTCCCACTAAGCTTGGAGAGGAGCTTGGAACAAAATATGCACAGATTCTTTATAATTGCAAGAAAACTTACAAGTTACTGCAAGTTTTAGGCCAGTGTTTATAAAAATAAAGACCAACATGCAAGTTTCTTCTTCCTTGTAACACTTGCAACTAAAAGCTTCTAGCCAATCGCAAAACAAATATTCGTAGTATATATTTCATGGCTCCTCAAAGTAGCGAGTTTTCATCGTAAAGAAACTGTTACAATATACAATATTTATAAGTAGGTGATTTGAAAATTGAAAATGCAATTAAAAGTTAATTTGATAGTAAAGAACATATCTAACACGACGGAGTCTTCGACACAGACAGTCACTCATTCACTCACTCACTCACTCACTCACTCACTCACTCACTCACTCAATCTCTCTCTCTCTCTCTCACACACACACACACACAAACACACACACACACACACACACACACACACACACACACACACACACACACACACACACACAGACACACACACACACACACGCGCACGCACACAAACACACACACACACACACACACACACACACACACACACACGGGCAAACGCACAACTATGCACGCAAGTATTATACGCAAAAGTTATGTATTAATACTAGGGGTCGGTTGCCTTATTTTACCCGTTCTTAAAATTGTTTCGGTTTTCTTAAACTTTCGAATCTCCGAGGATCTCTTGTTTGCTATAGCTGCAATTTGAAAAATGGTTTTGCAAGATTGATTTCCTACAAAGTTTTGTTCTGTCTTCCTCTGTTGTACCATGGCACAAAAGGGTTTTTAAAAAATTTGTGGGATGTTTGTTTCTGCATGGAAAATATGGGGGGGGGGGTTTATCTGTAATGCGACTGACGCACCTGGTATTATTACACAACTCTTAGGTATACTACTCACACACAAGCACACACACGCACACAGACACACACAAACAGACAGACACACGCACACACACACAGACAGACACACGCACACACACAGACACACACACACAAACACACAAACACACACACACACACACACACACACACAAACAGACAGACACACGCACACACACAGACACACACACACAAACACACAAACACACACAAACAGACACGTTTACACTTTACACACATGCAACACACAAAAAAATTGTGCTTTTCATCATGACGCTGGCTTCTCAATTTGTTTGACATGGTTGAAGGATCATGGCTTTTTATTATTCTTAAAATTACGATGTCTTTCCCCAAGAAAAACCCAATGAAATAACCAATCCCGGGTTGAGGTTTGGAGGTGAATATTTGTAAGAAATGCGGTAAAAAAATAATGTTCACCGCGTTTTCTTTAGATCTTTCTTCAGTGAATGCGTAAACCGCTGTGAATTATTCTTAAAAAAAGAGACTTCCCTACGCAGGTTTGAACCTCCTACCTTCTGAATGCCTTCAACTTCTTAGCCCACTGCCGCAACTGGCATGTAAATCTTTGATAATTTTTGACTTTAAATCAGATTCAGTAATTTTTGGAAAGCAAATGCGATGAATTTCGTGGTTCTTGTACAAAATGCGGTTAAATGTGGTGAATAATTATTGTCTCGGGATCCTTCACGTTTCTTACATTATTTGCCACAAAAGTTGAAGCAGTGAATTTTTGTAGGAAAGCGGGGAAATTCCCGGTGATTTTTGGTGAATTGCTGCGAAATGTCGTAAAATATTTTTTCACCTTATTCACCGCAATTACCGCATTTCTTACAAAATTTCACCCAAAAACCGGGATTGGAACCAATAAATGGCGTTTTTTCTAGCGTACCGGAGCATGTCATGGCTCACCCTGAACAATCAGTTGTTTCCAATTGTCTTTTAACCAAGAACAACTTAGAAGCTGCGATAGAAGAATTTTTTTAAGGTACTAAAAGTTAGTCAATAAACAAAACGTTTCATGTTGTGACTTATAAGTAGTATTATATAGCTGTATTGGGATAAGGGGGGTTATCCTGCCATGAGGATAATAGGTGTATAGAATGCATGAGGATAATATGGAGTGGAATATCCCATGAGGATAATATGGAGTGGTATATCCCATGAGGATAATATGGAGTGATATATCCCATGAGGATGATATGGAATGGTATATCCTATGAGGATAATATGGAATGTTGTATCCTGTGAGAATAATGAGAATAATAGGTTATGATATATCCCATGAATATAATATGGAATTGGTTATTGTATGAGGATAATATGAAATCACATTGGAGCATATGGAATTGTCAATTTTAATAACGAGAGCCTATAAATTCTCGGCATAAATCAACTGATGTAATTTTCTTTTTTCGGAGATGTGATAGAACGAAATGGTTGCTACTATTGCTACAATAGATTTGAAATTAATACACGAAAATTTTCTGTTTGTGAGGGAAGTTTATACTGAGTACAGTGAGAGATATTTGTACTTTTTAGCAACTTGTTTGCATTTGGACCCTAACATTGATCTTTACATTGCGCTCAAACTACGTCCCTATGGGGGCATAATTGGTATTGATAATTCATCACTGGACAAATATTTTAAGTCTTTCAAAATTCTGAGATTACACGCTATTCTCCACGACGCTGCCGGTTTAGTTCGTGAGTTTAGCGAAAAAGGACCGGGTTACTCATACGTTTTACCTTGTCCAGTCACAAACGAGTATCTTGGTCACGTGACCGGCCTTGCATTTTGTCTTTACGTGAAAACTTCAAAAGACGATTGTTCAGTATGTTTGAATGCTGAAATCACGAGCGGTTGTTCTCGACTTTGAAGGTTTTTGGAATAAAGCTGGCTTCATAGATAAAGAACTTGCTATTGCTACTGAGAACTTTATCGACATAATTTCCTTTCTACCTCCCAATTCATACAGAACGCTCTCTTCAAGTGATCAAAAGTCTTACCAGTGGGTTTCTAAGTTTTTGCACGGTCTTCTGTGGGAAATGGGAGAATATCCATACTGCTATTTGCAACAAATCACAGACAGCATTATTCTTCGATTTCCATTAGCGGTATTTTATGCCAAGGGCAAAGAGAAAACAAATACTCTCACGGAACTACTTCAGAAAAACGTAACAAATTTAGAGACATTGTCTTGTCCAAAAGTTGAACATTTGAAGTTGTATCGAGAAACTCCTATTTGCAACCTACATGCACTGAGTTGCCCAAGAAGACAGAAGAGCAGGCATTGCGCGAGGAAGAAAGCCCTGTTGTTCTATCACTGGTTGATGAATGAATCGACGTCCAGAGAAGACAAATCCGTCAGTGCTTCAAGTGAGTTTATCTCCAAGTTTGACAGTCTACAGTTGCATAGCGCCCGACAATCAATTGACTGTAACCCTAGTCAAGGAGGAAAGAATTGACTCTCGTGGACAAACAATTCTGAGAAAACAGCAGATTGTGTGTGGTTGCGCTGAAATAGAAGCTTTAAAGAAATATCTTTCTCTCGTGGAGTACTTTCAATTGTACCATGTCTATGCAAGAGAAATTGCAAAGACTGAAACTAACCCCATTACCTATGCCCAAGCGTGCAGTTCCAATTCTGATGTCTCTGGACGATGAGAGTCTTCCCAAAGAAATCAAGCAGCGGGTGAAAAAAACGATGTCGAGTCCATTGTTTTCAGAGATAAAGTAGACTCAATAAATGCAAACTATACAATCAATTACAGAAATGATGACAAAGACTCTGAATATGTGTTGTACAAAATATATATTGCTGAATAATTTTGTAATAAATTTTAAATTCATTTTTCACAAATAAATTTTTAAAATGAGTCAAACGGAAGATCAGTTAGATTCGGGCGGAGGCTTAACTGACTTGGTTTTTGACGCCGAGCACCAAGAAAGACAGTTTTGGAGGTTTTGTAATTCGAGATTACCTCGATCAGAATTGGTATATTTTACACAATTTTTTATAATAATATTTCTCATAACTGTTTCTCTGATCAAATTAGTGTTTTTCAGACTTGATTGTGAAGAATCAACACTTTGGTTTTCTTTACTCTCGTGCACAGTTGGGTACGCTCTTCTGAATCCCAAGTTATGAAAAAAATAATTTCAACGTCTGACAGGTTGTTCATGGCTGTTTGCGGGCCATCTTGTTGCAGAAAAACTGAGCTGATTTTAAAATTGTTACTACATGGCACATTTTCTCCAGAGTTTCAAAAAATCTTTTATTTTTATCAGCATGATCAGCCAAAATTTCATTCATTAGAGAAGAAACTGAACATAGAATTCAAACAGTTTTCTGGTTTTGAACTCACTTGAGAGTTAGAAAACTGTCTGCTTGTTTTTGACGATTCATGTGAAGAAATTTTCAAAGACAAAGAGTTTTCTAAATTAGCAACTGCGGGGCGACATAGAAACATTAGTGTAATATATGTTAAACACAACTTGTTTCAACAGAGCAAAGGGTCTAGAACAATTGATTTGAATACAACACATATAATTTTGTTCAAATCACCACGAGACACACAGCAAAATAATTTTATTGGTCGACAACTGAATAACA
The DNA here is from genome assembly GCF_964194025.1 of Convolutriloba macropyga. Taxonomy (NCBI): domain Eukaryota; kingdom Metazoa; phylum Xenacoelomorpha; order Acoela; family Convolutidae; genus Convolutriloba; species Convolutriloba macropyga. Next base: position 18,930 of record NW_027450444.1, on the reverse strand, counting down.
CAATTTTTGAAGGAAAGTTATGAGCTTAGCAATCAGGAAGCAGTTTGGTCGTTTGTTAATCGACTTAGATCCAAAAACATCAGACGTCCTACGTTACTGTTCAATATTGTTCCTCCGGGTCCATCAGTTTTCTATCTTCCATCAGCTAAAGCTGTTATCACCAACTTAACTGATGAGAGAGAAAGATTTATGTATGCTGCGGCAGATGCTAAATACATCGGACTCAAACGTAGGAAAAATAATCAAGACAGCTCCAAACAAATTCATTAAATTCCTTTGCGAGTGCTTACTCAATATTGTCAATGGAAACGTTCCAGTTAATAAAACCAAATTAGAAAGTTACGAGAAATCATTGAAAACTCTATTAACTAATCAAACAAGTTTGAAACTAAAGAGGAAACTCTTAGCCAAAGAAACAGAGTTGGTGAGAATTGTTGGATTTTCTTGCTATCGATACTTGACAAAAGAATAATGCATACGGAAGAATTTATTTTAACTCCAAAACGAATGTTTTTGTCACGTCAACCCGTAAAAAAATGAAATTTTGGAAAACCCTAATTATGAACAGAAGGCAGCTCAACTATCACTATTTCAAAGAAATCAGTCTGAAAAACCACAAAAAGAGGAAAAGCCTGTTGAAACTATGAGCAGTGTTTACGAAAACAAGGAGGCTACTAAGGAAGAAATATCAGAACCAGTCAGCGAAGACAGTGAGATAGAACCAATATTAAAGAAACAAAAAATTTCTCAGTTTGAGTCTATAATATCTGATTTTGAACCAATGGAGAAAAACAAAATCAAGCGATCTGAAATCTTACTTAAACACATTATGCAACCTGACGTCATTTCCATTGGAGGAAACGATGTACTTCATATCAATAAAGAACAACTGGGCGTTAAAGTTTCTACTTTTTTGTATAATTTACAGCAAACAACAAAGAAAATTGACATTAAAAAGTACTCAAAAATTGTGTCCGCTCTCGATATATCACCACATTTAGTTGTAAACACTTATGCCAAGCAAATCTTGGAAAACTCGTCGGAAAGTGAACAAGAATTCTACCAAAGCCAAGAAAAACCCCGCAGTAGTGGACCCAAATCAACCCCAACAAGAGATTACGGAGAAACAAGTGACGAAACGACAGAAAAAAAAGACCAGTCAAAAGAAATGGTCTTTCTTCTCCTGAAGTCAAACATTTGGAACAGCTTTATTTAAAAGGACCAGCTTCCTATAGAAGCACAAAACGCTTACATACTCAGAGCAAGCTGCCATTAGTCAAAGTGCAGTACTATTTGGAGACAAAACCGTCTTTCACAAAGTACCGTTCAATTCGATTAAAATTTCCCAGGCTTAAAGTTTTGTAAAAGACATAAATGAAATTTGGTCATTGGATTTGGCGCACGTTGACAAAATAGCGAAATATAACCGTAACATAAAATATCTCTTGGTAGCAGTTGATTGTCTATCAAGATATTTACGTGTGGAACCCCTGAAAACAAAGTATGCGACGGAAACAGCTGAATCATTCCAAAAGATGATCAAAATTAAGCAGCCTGAAAAAGTGTGGGTTGACGATGGTAAAGAGTTCCTTGGAGCTTTCAAACAATTGTGCAACAAACGTGGAATTCATTTATACAGTACTTTCAGCGAAAAAAGTCTGCATTTGCAGAGAGGAACATTAGGTGCTTAAAAAAGAAATTCATCGGTAACTCGAAGAAAAGTGGACATATTCCTACATTGACCAATTAGACCAATTTGTGAAAACAATCAATTCAAGAGTAAATCGGGTAATCAAACTTGCCCCAAATAAAGTTACAAAAAAGATGTACCGCGGTTAGTGTCATTGACCGCGCAAACAAGCACAACTCAGAAGCCCAAGTTTTACATTGGGGATTTTGTGAGAATAGTTAAAAAGGGAAAAGCTTTCCGGAAAAGTTACAAGCAATCATTCACAGACGAAGTCGTTGACATAACGGGAATACCTACATTAAACCCACCAACATACTCTTTAGTTGACGCTGTCAACGAACCAATTCAAGGAAAATTTTATCAACCACAATTACAACTTGTCAGGCTCACTCCCGCTGAAAATGTCCAATAACCGTTTTGTAGACGAGTTTACAGCTCACGTTTTTTCATCCGCTTCAATGGAAATATTTGATTCAAACACACTTGCATAATTTCGGATTTTTTTAATGACGAAACTCAACTTTCTGGTGATTGACGAGTGGCGCTAAGTGAAATCGTATTCCCAACAAAAATAGAAAATATTGTAAACGGAAATCTGACTGTGTATAACTTAAAAGACTATGAAGATTCCCAAAAGATGTCTTCTGGAGCCAATGTTATTCCTAGACCTTATACCGGGCAAAAACTAGCTTTTATGCCAGGAACATTTGATTCGTAGGCGCAAATTCTTGCCACAGTTAAGCGCACAGTTGGATTACCCCATTTTTCTTTCAGAGAAATTAATAGCTCTGGAGAATGCGAAATTTTGCTAGGGAAATATGAGGGAATCACATTTCCCAGTGAAGAAATCCCCAGAATTATTGGCTTTGAAGGTATTCCTGACGGTAATGGAATTCATATTGGGTACAAAATGAATCCAAATGAAAACAGGCTTATGAAAAGTGATGATACAAAAGCATATTATGGGGAATTTCCAGCCGACCTTTGTGCTGGAAAGCATCTTATTTTCATCTATACAAACATAATTGAATACCAATACGTTGGTGACACTAAGGCGCCTCTTTTGAGAGTCATTGATTCGAAACAACTTCTGAAAAACTGTAGTGTATGCTTGAGTAGTGAGCTTGAACCAACTCATCGAATCGTTTTTACAAATTTAGACTACAAGAAACTTTTGACAAACACAATTCAATCAATTTCAATTGAACTGCTGGTGGAAACAGGACAATTAGTTCCATTTTCGGGAACTGGAAAAGTTATTCTAACACTACAATTCAAAAAATTTTTCCAATAAAATGGATTCTTACTATGCTAATCAAGCGACGTCTTTGCCTCATTTCTCTGGACATTATCGACAAAGAGGAAGTGGTTTTGTGCCTTAGCTGCAGGAATTGGACGTGTTGCACTGCCCCTAGCACGTCGCTTCATTTTGCCAACTGCTAAACGTATCGGGAAAGAGCTCCTGAAACTAAGTGTACCAGATATTCTGGATGTAGTGGGCAACAAATAATCTCCTAGACAAGCAATTAAGAACACAATTTCAAAAACTGTTAAAGAACAGACTGGAGGCTCTCGACGAATTACTTCACGTCGGAGGAAATCAATACGAGGCAAGCCAATGAAAGTAGGCGAGAAACGCAGAAAGACCATTTCAACGCATAGAGCACCAAAAAGAAGTCGGTCGGATTTTTTTTTGCTAAAGTGAACGATGATCGCTAATTTGCTACCATCAGAGGCAACTTACATCTCATTGGATTTATTTGAAAAACCCTCACTACTGGTGACTTTTGATGGTAGTTTTTGTCAAAAATTGGGTCCAATCTACAGCCCAAATGGACCCATGTTAGAATTTGAAGTCGCTGGTGACAGAAACAACTTTATCGATTTACAAAAAATTTTCTCGAAGTTAAATGTAAAATTGTCCAGTCTTCTGAAGCTGATTTGAAATATGACGCTACAGCCGCCGCTGACATTACAAAAACAGATTCTCCCTGCTTTTGTAGTAATGTGTTACATTCACTATTCTCTGATTGTACAGTGTCTGCTAATGGACTGAAAATTTCAAATGCTAACGAAAATTATGCTCACACAAGTTTCATTGAGACCGAGTTTTCACATAATAAAGATGCAAAAAGTACATGGCTGGCCTGTCAGGGCTACTATTATGAGGAAAACCCGGGAACGCTATCAACTGCGGAAGTGAACAGAAGAAAACTTTTGGTGAGACAATCAGCTGAATGCACATTCTACGGCAAAATTGCTGTAGACTTTTTCACTTGCGACAGACATCTGCTAAGTAGTGTGACACTTCGAATTGCATTCAGACGCTCAATTGATGATTTTGTCATAATGTCTGATGATGCTGCGAAACAATACAAAGTAAGAATTGTCGAAGCTAATTTGTATGTGCGGAAGATGACCCTTAATGACACTGTTGTGTCCGCCATTGAAAAAAAATTATTGAGTAGTCCCGTCTCCTATCCTTACCTTGAAACCCTCACAAAAACGTTTCTAGCTTCAACGGGTCTACACAGTTGGAAACAAGAAGATATATTTGCGAGAGAACCAATCCGCCGACTAGCGAACTGCTTAAATAAAAAAGAAGCTTTTCTGGGTAACAACCGGCAAAATCCATTTCATTTCCGAAAATTCAACCTAGAGCAGATTTATGTATATCGAAACGGTTTGCCTGTGGCAGATAGTCCAATATCTACAACTGACGACAAACGTCTTTACTTTAATACAACATCGGATCTAGCTTACATTGATAATGGACATGGAATAAGTTTGACAGATTACCCAAACCAGTTCGTAATGGTTTTTGATTTGACCAGTAACCAACAAGCTTCCCATGACTTTATTTACCCTGAACTGACAAATTGTTCAAAATCTGTTGAGTTTAAATTTTCTGTGGCCTTACCAAACAATATTGAAACTTTCATTATTGGTGAAAAAGCTAGTACAATTTTTGATGATAGTGCCAGAAGAGTATCAAAGAATCACATTTTAACAAACAAAAAATGAAAAAAGATGATATCAACGATCTAATTCAAAGATGTGATTTTCTCAAGCATAAATTTCTGGGTGTCTTCGCTGCAAATAATTTTCCCCAAAATTTGAAACCAAACAGTTTCCTAATTGTTAACGCAGCAACTGCAGAAAGTTTTGGTACCCATTGGTTACTATTGTGCCAGAAAGAGGAGGAGGATCAATTGTTCTTTGCTGATCCTCTCGGACAGTCTATTTCGTCATACAAAGATGTCTACCAAAGAATAATTTCTCTAGAAGAAAAGGCAAAAATTTATCAGTTACTGAAGTATCAGCCAATTCAAAGTAAAAACTCAAAACTTTGTGGACTTTTTTGTATTTATATTGCTCATTATATTTTTAATTCACAAAAAATTGTAAAACTCAGTGATGCTGAATTAATTCGCTTTGCTTTTCATATGATGTATTAACCTTTCCTTGGTTGCAATAAATTTATTTTTTTTTCTCAAAATTTAATTTTTTCTTCATACACAAGGCGAACACTCAACAAATCAGTATCAATATTCAGTTTTCCGTATCCACTAACAAAAATATCGATAATTTGACAAAAAGCACCAGAATGAGGACCAGACAAAATGTTTTCAACTCTTCGGATAGTTTCACTATTAACAAAATCAGTTTGAACAGGGTTTTTGATTCATATTCACTTGTTTTGCATTGCTGTTTTTCACATTACTGTGGCAGGCGAAAGCTGGCAGTTGTTTGCGTACTGTCTGTGAGTCAACTTTATCTGCGGAGCTGTTGAGTTCAGCCGCCAATTTGAGCTTTGTAAAAACGTCTCCATTAGTCTCCAAAGTTGTTTCAGTCGAAAATAAGAATTTGAAGGTTTTAAAAATACAAGGTACAGGAAAATTCTGGTTTCGTTTCAAAGTTTCCTTTTCGAGAGTTGTTGTTTCAAGCAAACCGTTATAATGGTTAGTTACTAAACCGCAAAACTCAGTATCAAAATGGGCACACACTGCATAAACAATTGTGTTAGAAAGGGTAGGTTTCTCTTCGACAATCTGAAACTTGAACTGTTTTTGAAATTGTTTAAAGTAATTTGGTGAGCGCTCGTACATCGCCTCAACCATTTTTGTTGCTGGTGGTGTTATTCGAAATTTCTTCTGACTTTTGTTGGAATCGTGGTTTCTTTGCTGGAGGTGGTTTTGTTGATTCCTCTTGGGTGAACTGAGCACGTATATCAGCTGACTTTTCAATCAAGTTCTCAAATTCATGAACAGTTAGGGAAACTCTCTGCTGAAATTCGTAATGGCTTTCCGCTTTCTTGAACAATTTTAGAAACACATAGGTTCCCGTCCTTTCATGCGTTTTCACAGTTGCTCTGATTAAGCGCTTATCAGTTTTCGAAATGTCGAAAGAACAATCGCCAAATTCTGTGTCTTTAGTGGAAGTGAAAGGCATGGCGCAACCAAATTTTATCTCTTTCAGATAAAGTTGTGAGCGCTCCAACTCAATGGCGGCGGCAAGCTGGGATTACACATGTGTCATCAAACACTCAATTAAAAACAAATGATTGGCGAATACAGTCTCAAGTACGCCTACGGCGTACTTGAGTCTGTTCATTACGATTATTATGGCAAACATATGGTGCACGAATGTGATCTTTTGAACAATTTCACATGCATAAAGCGCTCATATACACTACAAATTAAAAACACATGTGACCTCAGATAACAATTTTTGTACGCTCAAGTTAAAATTGTGAGTGTATGTTGTCTCAAAATTGAAAACAGATGTGACCCCTAGCTTACATGAAATTATTGCAAAAGTTGTACACGGAAACCCTGAGCTATAATTCGGCGGCATTCATATATGTGTTGAGTCAAATTGCAGTTGGTTTCCAGCAACAAATTCGAATCTGTTTCACTGAATTCTTTAAACACTTAACTTTTAAAATGTCGGTTAAAATTCTCGCAGAGTCCGAGGCTTCTTGAGAAAGAACGTTAGTTTATCAGACAGTTTATGAAAATTTTGTGGTTCTTATTCAACAACGAAAACAAGACGATCTGTGGCACGTTTACCATCACTGTCTACTTCCAAAGCTTCTTATAAATGCAATTGCCGCCCTGCCCGAGAAAACCGACCCATCCGAAAGCACTATTATTTTTTCTGGTGGCCACCTACCTGCAAACGTGCTGCCAGCATTTCAAGATTGTAATATGGACACATTGCCTGATGAAATAAAACGTATTCTCTACCGGTACGACTGTGACTGCGTACCTTTGTTTGAAAATCAACTCGGAGCTTATCAAGCTTGTGATGATCTTGGCAATTTGTGGGGGATCAAAAATTCACCGTCTTCACCAGACAGTGAGACAACACTAGCTAGTTTACCCACAACACCAGCAGTTGACCCAAGTCCAACTGTTACGCCGACACCTAGTCCATCTCTCTTCGCTGGAATTCACAATAACAACAACCCTCCAAACAATTTCGATAACTTTGACGAGAACGTTCTGTCCGGAACAACTTTTCAAACGCCAAAGCGAGAGGTTCTGAGCGACAGTTTTCAAACACCCACTTGTTCAGAGACTCCAAACGTTAGCGGTGCACCAAAAAAGCGACGACCAGAAAATTCTTTGATGGACTTATTCGATTAAATAAACTTAATTAAAACTTGAAACTTTACTTTTATCTAAAAACTGTTTCAATTTTGAGGTGTGAAGTTGTGCGTGTATGTGTGTTATACAAATTACGTATTTTACATTTCTCGAATTTGTAATATAACATTTTTTGAAGACTGTTTTGTCTTTCAATCCAAAACAGACAAAATTATAATTCAAGTAAGTGATCAAGTTCAAACTTGTTCAGGGAAAATTTTCACTCTCCCCTATGACGCAATCACACATATTATTTTCCTAGCAGGATTTCTTGTACTACAACCACTATGGAGTGATTAGTTTTTGAGCTAAGATATCCAGATTAAGACTATCGAATCAATAACATTTATTAACATCTGTATGTTCAACCTTAATTTTTTTTGGGAATTAACAATAATTTTATTTTGCAAAATGTGTACTTTTTTTGGCCCAAAAGAACTGTTAAAATTATGCCAGCAGCTGTAGCAGCGTATGAAGCCTGAAATTCATTCATAATTTGGAAAAAATTGTCAAAAAATTGTAATCTCTCACAGAAAAAAATCAAAAAATTGTACTTTAAAACAAAATGATGTCATTAGGCTGAGTTAAAAAAAGTTTCAACTTCCTCTGGCAGCACCTCCTAGTTTTGGGCTCTCGTTCAAAAGGGTAAAAAAAGCAGGTTTGTTCAAAAAAAATTTTGAAAAAATTGAAAAAAAAAATTTTTTTTGATAGATGACCTCTGACCTTTGACCCCAAAAATGAGGTCTTCAAAAAACACTTTGGATGCAACTAATGGTGCAGAGGTCCTCAGCACACTGTCTCCTACAAAACATCTCATCACGCTCGTCAAATTTAATTTAACCGCTACGGAGATAATTAGCGCCTAATTAACGGCTAATTAGCGACTAATTAACATAATTGCTAAATAATGAAAAAAAAAATTGGAATTTTTTTACAGCAATGTCTTTGTGGGAACATGCTGGATGTTTTTGATTATAAGCATCATGGCCGAAAAATGGCTCCTTCACCGATTTTGAAAACATCTGGTCATCAATGTCACATTAACACGTGGCCTTAATTAGCATAAGAAGTACCCTAAGGAAAGATGTTAGATTGCGTTTCTTTGCACTTTCGCACATTGTGGGCCCACGGCATCAACTTCTCTCATAACACCTGTCATTGAAAAAGGCTTCAGAAAAAAGACAAATGTTTCTGTCATGTAATTGTCATTTAATGACATTGATTTTTGATGATTGACAGAAAAAAAAATTTTTTTTTCTGGTTGTTTTAGAGCAATTTTTTAAGTGCTGTCCTATGTTTTTTTTTGCCTGGGGAGCAATTTTTTTCATCACACTTGACAGCGTAGGACAACTCTAACCACCCGTTATAGATAAGGTCTAGAATGACAATTTTTTGAAAAAATTCAAATAAAGTAACATGTTTTTCCGCTTTTTTAAATGCATTTTTTGAAGTAATCCACAAACAACAATGCTCGGTATGACCCCTCTGAGGGTCTACTAGCACATCTTTTGAATTTAGCGCCAAAATTAGCCTATAGAAGTACGTTCAATTTGAATATCAAATTTGTCGCCCTGTTTCAGTGCCATTTTCAAAACACTGTAAACATGTATTCAGTCGTAACGAGTGAAATTGAGTATTAGACAGAACTGAGTTTTATTGTAGAGTAAGGAACATAATTAAACAAACCGTTCATCCAACTTCAATTATTTACTTCTGATAACTGCTTTTGAAATGACTTCTTCTTGCCCCTTCTGCCCTTCAACGTTTATTACACCGGGAAACAAATCGCGACATAAAACACGATTTCATCCCGATGAGTGCGGCTTACCACATTATCAATGTTCAATTTGTGAGTTTTCAACTAGAAAAATGTCTCCTCTTGAAGAACATATGAGCACAGTTCACTCAAAGTTCACAAATTGTTGTCGTTCTTGTTATCTTGGTTTTAACAATTCTCACCTCTACGCACAACATAAGAGCTCTGTTCACTCGCTTAGCGTTTTTGGAGAAGAGTTCCAGCCTTTGCAAATACCCTCCCAGTCTGCATTTAATGGTTACCTTCAAACGTTTGTAATCGAAGCTGAAAACAATGAAGAAAATTCGTTGGACTTGCAGACCTTTATGCAGTCCAAGCGAGCACAAATAGAAGAACTTATTGAGCAAAAATTAAGCTCAGGACCCCAGAAAATTCAAATTTCCGCTAAACTATCACTCTTCAAACCAAAACACGAGACTGATGAAGACGACGAAAACTTAGTTATATTTGCCGATTCACTATTTACCCCAGTAACTGCTGGAGGTATCTCAAACTACGACTTTGCCCTGATGGTGGAAAAAATGTTGGCTGTTCTCTTTACTTTCGTGTCCTCAGGGAGTGGATGGCTACTAGATCGGGTGATTCGCTTACATCTAACTTTGCTAAATACAGACCTATTCGGGGATCGTCATTCATAGCTCTTCCTTATGAGTTATCCACATGGCAAGCTGTTCTAAATATTAGAAACCACAATGAAAAAATTGCTTTGTCTACTGTTATATAGCAGCCAGATGTCTGAAGGAAAATATTGGCATGAAAGTTGACGGTCAAAACAATACTTTGAGAGCGACAAATCCCGAAACTTATAAAGACCTGAAGTCGCTTTTCCCAGCGGGCATTTTTCAGATGCCAATGGGTCTTAGTATTCTCTACAAGTTTGAGGAACTTAAGTCTGTTCAAGTTAACGTGTTTGTTTACCACAAAAAGATCTATTTCCTACGCGAATTTCAACAAAAAAGAATTCAGAGCAATTGGTTATTGATTTACTTCTACTTTACGATTCAGAAAAACATCACTATGTTCTTATCAAGGACCTGTGCAAATTTTATTGCTTTCTACGGTCAGTGAGGTATCGTAGTTACCTGATTTTATACAGAACCTGTTTCTGGTTATGTTATGACGTTGTCAGAGCTTTCGATGAACACGTTGAAAGGTGTAAAGATCATTCACCAGCCCTTGTTCGAATGCCCAGCGAAAACAGCAATATCTACAAATTTAACAACTGGACTGCCCTCTGGTTTGCCCCATTGGTAATTTTCCTTGATTTTGAATCTTTCCTACGGCCAGTATCTACTTGTTCACTTAGTGGAAACGTCTCCTCATCATCCACCATAGTAATTCATGAGCCCTGCGGTTTCGCTCTGACTGTTGTTGAGCATAACAATCCGAAGCCCAAGTATACCCAGTTAGATAGCTCCGAAAATTGCATGAAGATATTTGTGAAAGTGCTTCAAAAGTTGGCGAATGATATTCACAAGCAGAAACAAAAACATCCGTATTTTCGCGGAGACAGATCAAAACTTGGAAAAACAGAGTGTGTTGCTTGTTGGATTTGCGAAACTGATTTTGATGAATATGACGAAAAAGACCTTGACCACTGCCACTACAGTGGCGAATTTCTGGGCTGGGCCCATCTGCTATGCAACCGACTACGAAGAACGTCAAAATTCATTCCCGTAATTGGGCACAACATACAAAATTACGATTTCCACCATATCTGTCTGGCATTGCAGGAAAGTGAGCCATCTACAACAATAAGCGTAATACCTGCAACTGACGAGAAATATATCTCGATGCAATTAGGTGTTCAAGTGGACACGATGAAAAGGGATGGGCACTGTTCCAGTGTAAGAGTTCCTAAGGTTTGTTGACTCGTACAAGCTTTTTAACGCATCTCTAGAAAAACTCACCGAAACTTTACCGCAATCTGAATTCGGCATTTTGGAAGTAATGTTCAATGAAACTCCTAGTGACCACTTTGACCTGCTCAACCAAAAAGGTTACTACCCATTTTCCTACATGTCTAATCGGACAAAGTTCTCGGAAGATAGTTTGCCTTCAATAGAAGCATGGAAAAACTCACTAAATGGCACAACAATTAAGCAAAACGAATGGAATCATGCAATTAGAATGTGGAATTTGCTTGGGTGTAAAACCATGCAGGATTATCAAGATATCTATCTAAAATTAGATTGTGCTTTTTTAGCTTGCTGCTCCGAGTATTGTCGGAAAATTAGTTTCAAAACTTACAAGCTTGATGTTGTACAGTTCTTCACTGCCCCAAACATGGCAAAAGATGCCGCACTTCGTATCACCAAAGCTGAAGTTCAATTATTCACTGAACGGGAACGTCTGGACATGATAGAGCCAGCGATACGCGAGGGTTTAACCTCTGTTTTCGAAAGTCGACATTTTATAGCAAACAATCGCTACCTGCCTGGGTTCAACTCCGGGAAACGTCCACATTTGGGCTAATGGTGGACGCTAATACTTTATATGGTAGAGTTATGCAGGAGGAGATGCTACCCGTTGGTGATTATTGTTTTGTTTTCGACATCTCAATAAACGAACTACTACACCACCCTGATGGCTCTTCAGTTGGGCATTTCTGTGAAGTCGATTTAGAATACCCAAGTGAAATACATGATCAACAGCAGGACTACCCATTGGCACCAGAAAAAACACTAGTAAAGGACGACTGGCTGAGCGATTATCAGTTAGAGGTTAAACAGCGTTACATTTTACCGGAGAATAAAGTTAACAAACTACTACAAACTATGTTTGACAAATGCAAATATGTCCTACACTACAAACTACTGCGATTCTATGTTCGGGGTTGCGTATCAAAAAAGTGAACAGAATTCTCAAATTCACACAATCAAAGTGGCTTGAACTGTACACTACCTTAAACAGCGCCATGAGAAAAAAAACAACTAACAGATTTGAACAGAACTACTACAAATTGATGAACCACTCGGTGTATGGGAAAACAATTGTGTCACAACGAAGACGAATGAAAGTAGACATAACCGGGAAGCCGAAAAAACTGCAAAACTTACATCAAAATTCGAGTTTGACAAATTTAAAATATTCGGCGAAAACATGGCGGCGGTCTGTTCTCGACCAAAAGTTATTAAATGGACAACACCAACTATTGTCGGGGCGACCATTTTGGAATTTTCAAAACTACGGATGTACGGGTTCCACTATGTTATGCGCGCAAATTTTTGGTGCTCACTCTTGTACTCTGATACCGACAGTCTATTGTATAAAGTTGAGACGACTGACCTCTATGCCGACTTGGCAAAGAAGAAAGAAGTTTGTACAGATTTCGATTTTTCAAACTATCCTGACAATCATCCGCTCTATTCTAATGTTAACCACAGCAGAGTTCTCAAGTTCAAGGACGAATTCGCTGGTGACTACATCTCGGAATTTATATGCTTGAAGCTGAAAATGTATTCAATAACTTCTAAAAGTAAGTATTAAAATACATATATACTTTTATTCCTCGAGAACCGATCACTTTTTTTGCACGTTGAAATAGGAACTCACCTGAGACTCGAGGTTGATCTGCTTTTATTTTATTCCAGGTTGTTGAAAGCTGTTGGCGAAAGGGGCAGCAAAAGCTGCCCAGAAGTTGTTGACACACGAGCTGTACAAGTCTACACTGGTTACGGCAAAACCATATCGAGCAATAAATAATAGAAAAACGTCCGAAAACCATATTCTAAAAACAACATCCGAAAACAAAGTGTCCTTTTCAGCGTACGACAATAAACGATACATTCTCGCTGATGGTTTGAGAACACTGCCATTTGGGCATTATTCTATAAGGAACAGTTCGCAATCTACAGCAGAGAGTGATACTGATTCATATAGTTGGTTCGATAATGAGAAAGAGGACAGTGAAATAAGTTGGGATTACAAATCAGTCTCAGAAGAAAGTTTAAGTAGAAATTTCAATGGTAGAGACAATGACGCTGATGTCGACTGGGATTATCCGACACCTCCCAGCCCCATTCCTGCTCCAGCAAAAAGAATGAGAAACATTTAAGTGATCACATGAATCAAATACTTGATATAGCAGAAAACTGGACACCACCCGACCCGGGAGTGATTGTTGCTAGAGCTACTACTGAGGAGGAAATTAGTGATTCTGATGATGTTGATTTCGATAGGAGCAGCAGTTCTGAAGATGATCATTTTCAGTGCTCCCTCATTAACTTTGAAACAAGTGACAGCAGTGATTAAAATTCATAGCAAAACCAAACGCTCGAGCGTTTTGTCGCTTGCTAAATTGATTCAAACACAGTTACCTTAGTTTCCACTTCCACGCATTTTTGTACGTGATTTTTGGTATAACTTTAAGTTTCAGAGCGTGATTTCAAAGTGTTCCGCAGTTTGATTTTTTGAGGTAAATTATTGTTTGTACGTGAATTTTGGTATAACTTTAAGTTTTAGAACCTGTTTTCAAAGTGCTCCGCAGTTTGGATTTTGTGAAGTAGTTAATTGTTTCAATATGTTTGGTTTACATTTGGAAATACAAAATAATAAATTGTTGTTTGATCCGTTTTCACATAAATCAGGAGCTCGGTAAATAATCGTTTCAAATGCAAGTTTGATCGCGGTATTTCTTTCTTCTCAATTTACATTTACAATTCAAACGCAAGTTCAGTCGCGGCAATTCTTCCTTCTCAATTTACATGTAGATCAGAAGGGACATACCACTCCATATTATCCTCATGGGATATACCACTCCATATTATCCTCATGGGATATACCACTCCATATTATCCTCATGCATTCTATACCCTATTATCCTCATGGCAGGATAACCCCTCCCCCTATCCCAATACAGCTATATAATACTACTCTTATATGTTCTTACTAAGCATTGCTAATGGTTTTATCACATTTAACCATTGTTTTTTTAGGAAATGCCTTCCCAACAGCTTCAGTGGTTCATCCTACAAAAAGGCAATGAATTTCTTTTAGGTCTCGTGTGGTCAGAAAATCCAATTTTTCTAACGATACAAATGGATTTGGCAAACGAATTATTGTAGGCAGGCGTTTATCTAATAAAATGTCACATGAGTCAGAAAAGAAAATACAAAAATCCACAAGTCTTTGAGAAACGTACATTATGGATAACTTGTAGGCAATTAGTTTTTTCGCATCATGGGTGCTTCAGGTATTCTTCATCATGGGTGCTCTACACAACTGTCATCAACTACATCTATAACTCTGCTTAAAGTTGTTAATCATCAATTCATATTGTCTTGGTGTGTTATCTTGGTCTTACTCATTTTTGCACGTTCTATTTACAAATTATGGCTCTGACTGTTCAAAAGTCAAGTTCATTATGAGTTCATTACAACAACTACATATTTGTGTAACTCCAGCCGCCTTTTTGCTACATAATCAATGCATTCGTGACGTCATTGAACTAAAGCGCAACAGAGACCATAGTAATTCGCAGAAACCCAGGTTGAGGTCTGATAGAGAACTTTTGATGATTTCAAAGAAAACGATTGATGAAACATTACTCATAGAATGCTTGACGTCCTAAAAGTACTGAGTCTTCTTTGGTGAAATTCTCTGCATAATGCTATTCTTTTACTCTTGCTTAGGTTCAAACAAGAGAAGTCTGCATCAAACAAGATAGATCAAACAAGATGAAAAACATGTGTACGGTAGTCTTTATGCTGCAATTGCTCTAGATTACCTCTTTCGCCTCTTTGCAATGTTTTAACCGCGTCACTAATTGGAGACAGTCACTTAGTCGGTGTCTTAAACTACCGTAAAAGGCCCTTTCGGTGTCCTGGCATGAAACCTGTGTAATGTTTTAAAATCAGAAAATAATTCAAAAGTATGGCCCCCGGGTCGAGGTTTGTTCAAAAAGAATGTAAGAATAATCACTAATAGCGGTGAAAAAAAAACTTTGTTCACCGCAAAGCGCCCGCATCTTTTAGCGTTGAAAGCGTTGAATTTTTGTAAGATTTGCCGTTTTTAACAGTGAAATTTTTATTTTCATCTCATTCACCGGATTCCTTACAAAAAAGAAACTGCCGTACACTGGTTCGAACGTCTCATCTCCTACATGTCAACAACTTTTTTCCACTGCGCCATCTGTAACTTTCTTCAAAAATATTTCCCCTGAATTTAAGATATGCGCTGAATTTAGCTCTGCTGGTATAGGTGAAAGATTTTATTTCACCGCTTTAAGTTTTTCATCGCATTGAGCGCAAATCTTACACTTTTTATTCAGATTCATCGCAAATCTTACAACTTTTAGCTATTTTCAGCGGTGACACCTCGACCCGGGCCACGAATGGGGCCATGGAACACCTAAAAAATCATGTTTGAACAAAGTTAGTTATTTGCTGATAAAGGATTGTTTTTACAGAATGTGGAAAATTTGGGGGCTAAAATGATGCAAGAGTAAGGGCTAATGGTGGGTAAAACGATGCAATAGCGGGGGCGGGTAATGGGGGTAAAAATATTCAAGAGTAGGGTCAATGGGAAAGGGGTCCATTACCTCATCACCCTTGCCTTCTTTACACCCATTACCCCCTACTCTTGCGTAGTTTAAAACCCATTACTCCTTACTGTTTTGTAATTTACCCCCATTAACCCCTACTCTTGCATCATTTTAACTCCCCAACCCCTGACAGCCCCACTCGTGTGCGCCTTGAACCCGTAACCTCTGTCCCTTGAGCCAGTTCACTTTAGTCCTCAGACTAAGTGCCCAACTCAAGCCATCCCATGTAATTGAATTAAACATCTTACACCATCTTTTTGCGATTTATTTTTTTGAGGGGGGGGGGTCTAAAGGTCCCCCTTACTCCCAGTTACGTCCCTTACCTTACATTGTTTTAGCTCCCTAAATTTATCCCACTAAACTTACATCTTTTTGAGGAGTATTTACTGGGGTGTAAAATTTAACAATCCCCCTTTTTGAATGGTAATTTTGATGGGTAAAATTTAAGAAACCCCCTTGCTCCACATTACCCTCTTATTTTATATCGTTATACCTGATAACGTTACCCCCTAAATTTGCATCTTTTTGGGTGTTTTTTTTGGGGGGGGGCAACTTTAACAGTTTCCCCACTACTCCCCATTGTCTCATTTATATTACAGTGTTTTACCCCCTGAAATTACCCCACGAATCTTACATGATTTTCAACGGTAGTTTTGCGATTAAAAACTAACAATTCCCCATATCTCATTTCCTCCTCATCTTACATCGTTTTACCCCTAATGTTACCCCCAAATCATACATGTTTTTGAGGGGTATATTTTGGGGTCGTAACATCTGTTTTTTTCTGTCCATCCCCCTTAATCTTACATCGTTTTAGTCCCCTAAAATTATCCCCCAGCCTTACATCTTTTTGGAGGGTAATTTTTGGGGTTAAGATCTAAAGATTCTCACTATTACCCCCCCCCCCCCCCACATTACCCACTAATCAAACATGTTTTCAGCCCCACAAATTTACTCCCAATCTTACAGCTTTTTGGGGGTAGTTTTTGGGGGCTAAAATCAGATAAAATAATTGCAAATCGACCCTAATCTGTAAAGCTCGCTAATCAGTCCCGGATATTCGCTGGTTCAGTACAAGATTGGTCACTCTAGTTAGCATCTTTTATGTTTGTGATCAATTTGTACAACTGGTTTTCATGTTGCCTGGAGCTGTAGGAGCAACCTTGCTTCACAACAGTAATTTCTCAGCGGATGAAGTAACCGAACTTGAGTCACATAACTTTTTAGCGCTCAACCAGCACATTTCATGTGTAAAAAGTTAATTCAGTTCTGAAACTTTGTATCTTCGGAAAATTTTAAGTGTCTTTATGTGCAGTATTTCTTCCTTGTGATAATATTGAGACCATAGAGCTCGCCCTGGCTAAACTTACCATGTATAGTCTGAAAATTACTTATAACCATAAACTAAGTCTGAGCAGAATAAAGTCATACATTTGTAGCTTATAACTGGTAATAACTGCAGTAGTTAACTCACTCATTTTACATAAGCTAGTTTGTAGGAAATTACCAACAACCGGTTTAGCTTAGTGGTTGCGAATTGCTACGCAAATTAAATGTTAAAAATATCCACACGGAAGTTCGAATCGCATGTAGTAAATTTCATTCAGAAATCAAGGCTGGCCAGTGTAAATCGTGACATGAACAGAGTACTGGCCTGCGCAGAAAACAGAATGTCTTTGAACCAATTCAGCGCTGCTTTGCTCTGCCACCAAACTCCGGGTACCTTAATCACTATTAGTACGACGTCGGAGCTGCGCATGTCTCTCAGCTTATCCTATCACTTTTAATGCCCGGAACCATCAACAAAAAACTTTGGACACTTTTAGCGAATATAACGAGCGCCAAATGATTCCCCGGACTTGAGTCTCAGAGTATTTCAGCGCCGAGCCAGCATTTTTCAAGAGTAAAAACTTAATTTTGTTCAGAAAGGTTGCATTATAAGACTATTTTAAATTTGTTTATGTGCAGTTTTTGTTCATTATGATTATTTTGATATCATATTTCTCCCAGACAAGTTTTTCATGTATAGTCTGAAAAATTTTCTTATCCTGAAATTAGGTCTGAACAGAATAATGTCATTTTTTGTAGCTTATCACTGGTAATTGTTATAGTAGTGTACACACTATTTATATATAAGCTATTTTGTAGGCAAATATCACAAAATCCATTTAGTTTAGTGTTCACGACTTGATGGGCAAATTAAATGTTTCAATTACGCCAGCATATAAAGCAAGTCTTGTTGAAGGGAGTTGAGCTAAACATGTTTTTTTCATAAAAAAATTTTTACTCATACTCAGAAATGAATACTGACAAGTTTAAATTGTGATGTGAACAGATTACTGGCCATCTTAAAAAAACATAATGTCTCTAGGCTGATTCAGTGTTGATTTGCTCTGCCACCAACCTCTGGGTCGATAAAGAGGTTTTGTCAGTCAATATGGAACCACAAATTCGTTTTGTCAGTTATTGTCAAGACATTTATGTTAACAAAATAACATATTTATGATTAGAAAATTCGTCCATTAGTGTTTTCAGGATGTTTTAGTGTTTTAGGGTGTTTCGCTGTCTTGCGAATCTTGTTTTCGGGGCGGGTTGGGATGGATAAGATGTGTATTTAGAATACTTTGCTCCATTCAGTAGTTTTTCCAATGACGTCAATGCACAATAACCATCTAGTCTTCAAAAAAACTAGACACTCCATAAAAAGCCTAAAACACGAAATATGAGCTCTTTTTTATTGATAAACTTTAACACCACTGTCAATAAAAGGAAAAATAGGCGAACTATTTGCCGAGTTTGACGATGAAAAAATTGATAATAAACATCTTTGCTTGTTTGTTTATTTTGTGATTTATTGTTTCCAATTTCAAATTTACAAAACACCTGGTCACCTTTGAAAATCTTAAACACTGTGTTTTTATTTCTAAACACTTTTCCAACTCACAGAGCAGAGAAATTAAGCTTTGATTCTGTTTTATAAATATTTGCCTAGTTTATTCCGTCAGTTTGTTTGCAGCTGTTTTTTGTTTCTTGTATGGAGCCAACTTACGACTCTGAACTGACCTTTGCAACAGAAATCTGACAATTCCTTAATTTTTAATAATGCTGAAGATTTTATTACTTATTTTTTTTCTCTATTGCACAATTCTTGCGGGTGCGACTGAGAAGCAGAAAACAATACGGGAATCAACTTTTACATGAACTACAATTTTGAAAAAAAAGTCAGTTA
>NW_027450443.1:7500-24261 GCF_964194025.1 Convolutriloba macropyga | reverse complement strand
GCAGCTTGAGCTAGCTAGCTAGCTGAGCTTGAGCTTGAGCTAGCTAGCTTGAGCTTGAGCTTGAGCTAGCTAGCTAGCTTGAGCTTGAGCTGAGCTAGCTAGCTTGAGCTTGAGCTTGAGCTAGCTAGCTTGAGCTTGAGCTGAGCTAGCTACTAGCTTGAGCTTGAGCTAGCTAGCTTGAGCTTGAGCTAGAGCTAGCAGCTTGAGCTTGAGCTAGCTAGCTAGCTTGAGCTTGAGCTAGCTAGCTAGCTTGAGCTTGAGCTTGAGAGCTAGCTTGAGCTTGAGCTTGAGCTAGCTAGCATTGAGCTTGAGCTAGCCAAGCTTGAGCTAGCTTGAGCTTGGGCTGAGCTAGCTAGCTTGAGCTTGAGCTAGCTAGCTAGCTTGAGCTTGAGCTTGAGCTAGCTAGCTTGAGCTTGAGCTTGAGCTAGCTAGCTTGAGCTTGATCTGAGCTAGCTAGCTTGAGCTTGAGCTTGAGCTAGCTAGCTTGAGCTTGAGCTTGGTAGCTAGCTAGCTAGCTTGAGCTTGAGCTAGCTAGCTTGAGCTTGAGCTAGCTAGCTTGAGCTTGAGCTAGCTAGCTAGTGAGCTTGAGCTTGAGCTAGCTAGCTAGCTTGACTTGAGCTAGCTAGCTAGCTTGAGCTTGAGCTAGCTAGCTAGCATGAACACTTGAGCTAGCTAGCTAGCTTGAGCTTGAGCTTGAGCTAGCTAGCTTGAGCTTGAGCTAGCTAGCTAGCTTGAGCTTGAGCTAGCTAGCTAGCTTGAGCTTGAGCTAGCTAGCTAGCTTGAGCTTGAGCTTGAGCTAGCTAGCTTGAGCTTGAGCTTGAGCTAGCTAGCTAGCTTGAGCTTGAGCTAGCTAGCTTGAGCTTGAGCTAAGCTAGCTTGAGCTTGAGCTAGCTAGCAAGCTTGAGCTTGAGCTAGCTAGCTAGCTTGAGCTTGAGCTAGCTAGCTAGCTTGAGCTTGAGCTAGCTAGCTTGAGCTTGAGCTAGCTAGCTTGAGCTTGAGCTAGCTAGCAAGCTTGTGCTTGAGCTAGCTAGCTAGCTTGAGCTTGAGCTTGAGCTAGCTAGCTTGAGCTTGAGCTAGCTAGCTTGGCTGAGGCTTGAGCTAGCTAGCTTGAGCTTGAGCATAGCTAGCTAGCTTGAGCTTGAGCTAGCTAGCTAGCTTGAGCTTGAGCTAGCTAGCTAGCTTGAGCTTGAGCTAGCTAGCTAGCTTGAGCTTGAGCTTGAGCTAGCTAGCTTGAGCTTGAGCTTGAGCTAGCTAGCTAGCCTTGAGCTTGAGCTAGCTAGCTTGAGCTTGACTAGCTAGCTTGAGCTTGAGCTAGCTAGCTAGCTTGAGCTTGAGCTAGCTAGCTAGCTTGAACTTGAGCTAGCTAGCTAGCTTGAGTTTGAGCTAGCTAGCTTGAGCTTGAGCTAGCTAGCTTGAGCTTGAGCTAGCTAGCTAGCTTGAGCTTGAGCTAGCTAGCTAGCTTGAGCTTGAGCTAGCTAGCTAGCTTGAGCTTGAGCTAGCTAGCTAGCTTGAGCTTGAGCTTGAGCTAGCTAGCTTGAGCTTGAGCTTGAGCTAGCTAGCTAGCTTGAGCTTGAGCTAGCTAGCTAGCTTGAACTTGAGCTAGCTAGCTAGCTTGAGCTTGAGCTAGCTAGCTTGAGCTTGAGCTAGCTAGCTAGCTTGAGCTTGAGCTTGAGCTTGAGCTAGCTAGCTTGAGCTTGAGCTAGCTAGCTAGCTTGAGCTTGAGCTAGCTAGCTAGCTTGAGCTTGAGCTAGCTAGCTAGCTTGAGCTTGAGCTTGAGCTAGCTAGCTTGAGCTTGAGCTTGAGCTAGCTAGCTAGCTTGAGCTTGAGCTAGCTAGCTAGCTTGAGCTTGAGCTTGAGCTAGCTAGCTTGAGCTTGAGCTTGAGCTAGCTAGCTAGCTTGAGCTTGAGCTAGCTAGCTTGAAGCTTGAGCTAGCTAGCTTGAGCTTGAGCTAGCTAGCTAGCTTGTGCTTGAGCTAGCTAGCTAGCTTGAGCTTGAGCTTGAGCTAGCTGGCTTGAGCTTGAGCTAGCTAGCTTGAGCTTGAGCTAGCTAGCTTGAGCTTGAGCTAGCTAGCTAGCTTGAACTTGAGCTAGCTAGCTAGCTTGAGCTTGAGCTAGCTAGCTAGCTTGAGCTTGAGCTAGCTAGCTAGCTTGAGCTTGAGCTTGAGCTAGCTAGCTTGAGCTTGAGCTTGAGCTAGCTAGCTAGCTTGAGCTTGAGCTAGCTAGCTTGAGCTTGAGCTAGCTAGCTTGAGCTTGAGCTAGCTAGCTAGCTTGAGCTTGAGCTAGCTAGCTAGCTTGAACTTGAGCTAGCTAGCTAGCTTGAGCTTGAGCTAGCTAGCTAGCTTGAGCTAGCTAGCTAGCTTGAGCTTGAGCTTGAGCTAGCTAGCTTGAGCTTGAGCTAGCTAGCTAGCTTGAGCTTGAGCTAGCTAGCTAGCTTGAGCTTGAGCTAGCTAGCTAGCTTGAGCTTGAGCTTGAGCTAGCTAGCTTGAGCTTGAGCTTGAGCTAGCTAGCTAGCTTGAGCTTGAGCTAGCTAGCTTGAGCTTGAGCTAGCTAGCTTGAGCTTGAGCTAGCTAGCAAGCTTGTGCTTGAGCTAGCTAGCTAGCTTGAGCTTGAGCTTGAGCTAGCTAGCTTGAGCTAGCTAGCTAGCTTGAGCTTGAGCTTGAGCTAGCTAGCTTGAGCTTGAGCTAGCTAGCTTGAGCTTGAGCTAGCTAGCTTGAGCTTGAGCTAGCTAGCTAGCTTGAGCTTGAGCTAGCTAGCTAGCTTGAGCTTGAGCTAGCTAGCTAGCTTGAGCTTGAGCTAGCTAGCTAGCTTGAGCTTGAGCTTGAGCTAGCTAGCTTGAGCTTGAGCTTGAGCTAGCTAGCTAGCTGGAGCTTGAGCTAGCTAGCTTGAGCTTGAGCTAGCTAGCTTGAGCTTGAGCTAGCTAGCTAGCTTGAGCTTGAGCTAGCTAGCTAGCTTGAACTTGAGCTAGCTAGCTAGCTTGAGTTTGAGCTAGCTAGCTTGAGCTTGAGCTAGCTAGCTTGAGCTTGAGCTAGCTAGCTAGCTTGAACTTGAGCTAGCTAGCTAGCTTGAGCTTGAGCTAGCTAGCTAGCTTGAGCTTGAGCTAGCTAGCTAGCTTGAGCTTGAGCTTGAGCTAGCTAGCTTGAGCTTGAGCTTGAGCTAGCTAGCTAGCTTGAGCTTGAGCTAGCTAGCTTGAGCTTGAGCTAGCTAGCTTGAGCTTGAGCTAGCTAGCTAGCTTGAGCTTGAGCTAGCTAGCTAGCTTGAACTTGAGCTAGCTAGCTAGCTTGAGCTTGAGCTAGCTAGCTAGCTTGAGCTAGCTAGCTAGCTTGAGCTTGAGCTTGAGCTTGAGCTAGCTAGCTTGAGCTTGAGCTAGCTAGCTAGCTTGAGCTTGAGCTAGCTAGCCAGCTTGAGCTTGAGCTAGCTAGCTAGCTTGAGCTTGAGCTTGAGCTAGCTAGCTTGAGCTTGAGCTTGAGCTAGCTAGCTAGCTTGAGCTTGAGCTAGCTAGCTAGCTTGAGCTTGAGCTTGAGCTAGCTAGCTTGAGCTTGAGCTTGAGCTAGCTAGCTAGCTTGAGCTTGAGCTAGCTAGCTTGAGCTTGAGCTAGCTAGCTTGAGATTGAGCTAGCTAGCTAGCTTGTGCTTGAGCTAGCTAGCTAGCTTGAGCTTGAGCTTGAGCTAGCTGGCTTGAGCTTGAGCTAGCTAGCTTGAGCTTGAGCTAGCTAGCTTGAGCTTGAGCTAGCTAGCTAGCTTGAACTTGAGCTAGCTAGCTAGCTTGAGCTTGAGCTTGAGCTAGCTAGCTAGCTTGAGCTTGAGCTAGCTAGCTAGCTTGAGCTTGAGCTTGAGCTAGCTAGCTTGAGCTTGAGCTTGAGCTAGCTAGCTAGCTTGAGCTTGAGCTAGCTAGCTTGAGCTTGAGCTAGCTAGCTTGAGCTTGAGCTAGCTAGCTAGCTTGAGCTTGAGCTAGCTAGCTAGCTTGAACTTGAGCTAGCTAGCTAGCTTGAGCTTGAGCTAGCTAGCTAGCTTGAGCTAGCTAGCTAGCTTGAGCTTGAGCTTGAGCTTGAGCTAGCTAGCTTGAGCTTGAGCTAGCTAGCTAGCTTGAGCTTGAGCTAGCTAGCTAGCTTGAGCTTGAGCTAGCTAGCTAGCTTGAGCTTGAGCTTGAGCTAGCTAGCTTGAGCTTGAGCTTGAGCTAGCTAGCTAGCTTGAGCTTGAGCTAGCTAGCTTGAGCTTGAGCTAGCTAGCTTGAGCTTGAGCTAGCTAGCTAGCTTGAGCTTGAGCTAGCTAGCTAGCTTGAGCTTGAGCTAGCTGGCTTGAGCTTGAGCTAGATAGCTTGAGCTTGAGCTAGCTAGCTAGCTTGAGCTAGCTAGCTAGAGCTCGACCTATGAAAAGCTGCGCAAACACTCATTCTATAATAATTGCGAAAATTAAAAATTTCACAAGTGAAAAGCTGCATAAACAGTAATTCTATGTGTGGGGCATTATTAGGGGGAGGTGTCTTGTCAAAATATGGCTGGACTAAAGACCTCAACCCAGATAGGGTGGAAGGCCCTATGATCGGTCTGTTACTAATCGGTGACCGATAAAGACCTGACCAAGGCCTGTAGTAAGCTTGGTTAGGCATTACAGGAGATAACACTAAGACCGAGGGGTCTTAGAGAGCCCTCTAGCGGGGCGAATAGAGCTAGATCGAGCCTTGGGAAAGCTAGATCGAGCAGGACTGAAGCTAAAGGATAGACCGAGAGGTCTGTCTGGTCCTCCTAGAGAGGCCAAGAGAAAGTACGAGAAGCCAACTAAAGCTTGATCGGGCCTTCAGCAAGCACGACCGAGCTGTACCGGAGCTAACACTAAGACCGAGGGGTCTTAGAGAGCCCTCTAGCGGGGCGAATAGAGCTAGATCGAGCCTTGGGAAAGCTAGATCGAGCAGGACTGAAGCTAAACGATAGACCGAGAGGTCTGTCTGGTCCTCCTAGAGAGGCCAAGAGAAAAAACGAGAAGCTAACTAAAGCTTGATCGGGCCTTCAGCAAGCACGACCGAGCTGTACCGGAGCTAACACTAAGACCGAGGGGTCTTAGAGAGCCCTCTAGCGGGGCGAATAGAGCTTGATCAAGCCTTGGGCAAGCTAGATCGAGCAGGACTGAAGCTAAGCAAGAGACCGAGAGGTCTGTCTGGTCCTCCTAGAGAGGCCAAGAGAAAGTACGAGAAGCCAACTAAAGCTTGATCGGGCCTTCAGCAAGCACGACCGAGCTGTACCGGAGCTAACACTAAGACCGAGGGGTCTTAGAGAGCCCTCTAGCGGGGCGAATAGAGCTAGATCGAGCCTTGGGAAAGCTAGATCGAGCAGGACTGAAGCTAAACGATAGACCGAGAGGTCTGTCTGGTCCTCCTAGAGAGGCCAAGAGAAAGTACGAGAAGCTAACTAAAGCTTGATCGCGCCTTCAGCAAGCACGATTGAGCAAGACCGGAGCTAACACTAAGACCGAAGTGTCTTAGAGAGCCCTCTGGTGGGGCGAATAGAGCTAGATCGAGCCTTGGGAAAGCTAGATCGAGTAAGATTGAAGCTGAAAGAGTGTCAGAGGAGCAAATGAACCTCCAAAAAGTGAAAATCAAATTTTAGAAAAAACACAAGTTAAATACTGCATGGACAGTATTTCTATGTGTGGGGCATTATTAGGGGGAGGTGTCTTGTCAAAATATGGCTGGACTAAAGACCTCAACCCGGATAGGGTGGAAGGCCCCATGATCGGTCTGTTACTAATCGGTGACCGATAAAGACCTGACCAAGGCCTGTAGTAAGCTTGGTTAGGCATTACAGGAGTTAACACTAAGACCGAGGGGTCTTAGAGAGCCCTCTAGCGGGGCGAATAGAGCTAGATCGAGCCTTGGGAAAGCTAGATCGAGCAGGACTGAAGCTAAGCAAGAGACCGAAAGGTCTGTCTGGTCCTCCTAGAGAGGCCAAGAGAAAGTACGAGAAGCTAACTAAAGCTTGATCAGGCCTTCAGCAAGCACGACCGAGCTGTACCGGAGCTAACACTAAGACCGAGGGGTCTTAGAGAGCCCTCTAGCAGGGCGAATAGATCTAGATCGAGCCTTGGGAAAGCTAGATCGAGCAGGACTGAAGCTAAACGATAGACCGAGAGGTCTGTCTGGTCCTCCTAGAGAGGCCAAGAGAAAGTACGAGAAGCTAACTAAAGCTTGATCGGGCCTTCAGCAAGCACGACCGAGCTGTACCGGAGCTAACACTAAGACCGAGGGGTCTTAGAGAGCCCTCTAGCAGGGCGAATAGAGCTAGATCGAGCCTTGGGAAAGCTAGATCAAGCAGGACTGAAGCTAAACGATAGACCGAGAGGTCTGTCTGGTCCTCCTAGAGAGGCCAAGAGAAAGTACGAGAATCTAACTAAAGCTTGATCGGGCCTTCAGCAAGCACGACCGAGCTGTACCGGAGCTAACACTAAGACCGAGGGGTCTTAGAGAGCCCTCTAGCAGGGCGAATAGAGCTAGATCGAGCCTTGGGAAAGCTAGATCGAGCAGGACTGAAGCTAAACGATAGACCGAGAGGTCTGTCTGGTCCTCCTAGAGAGGCCAAGAGGAAGTACGAGAAGCTAACTAAAGCTTGATCGCGCCTTCAGCAAGCACGATTGAGCAAGACCGGAGCTAACACTAAGACCGAAGTGTCTTAGAGAGCCCTCTAGTGGGGCGAATAGAGCTAGATCGAGCCTTGGGAAAGCTAGATCGAGTAAGATTGAAGCTGAAAGAGTGTCAGAGGAGCAAATGAACCTCCAAAAAGTGAAAATCAAATTTTAGAAAAAAACACAAGTTAAATACTGCATGGACAGTAATTCTATGTGTGGGGCATTATTAGGGAGAGGTGTCTTGTCAAAATATGGCTGGACTAAAGACCTCAACCCGGATAGGGTGGAAGGCCCTATGATTGGTCTGTTACTAATCGGTGACCGATAAAGACCTGACCAAGGCCTGTAGTAAGCTTGGTTAGGCATTACAGAAGATAACACTAAGACCGAGGGGTCTTAGAGAGCCCTCTAGCGGGGCGAATAGAGCTTGATCAAGCCTTGGGCAAGCTAGATCGAGCAGGACTGAAGCTAAACGATAGACCGAGAGGTCTGTCTGGTCCTCCTAGAGAGGCCAAGAGAAAGTACGAGAATCTAACTAAAGCTGGGTCGGGCCTTCAGCAAGCACGACCGAGCAGTACCGGAGCTAACACTAAGACCGAGGGGTCTTAGAGAGCCCTCTAGTGGGGCGAATAGAGCTAGATCGAGCCTTGGGAAAGCTAGATCGAGCAGGACTGAAGCTAAACGATAAACCGAAAGGTCTGACGGGTCCTCATAAGAGGCATGGAGAAAGATCTGATACTAAAGTACCTCTCGGAAGTAATAAAATATGCCTGATGAAGCCGGGTATGATGTTTGTTGTTTGATGGCATTCATCGATTAGGTCTGGTGGATTCCCCATTACTCCGAGTGGTACTAGTAGAGGCTCCTACAGGGGTGAGCAAAGCGAGATCAAGCCTTAGGCAAGCTAGATCGAGCAGAACTGAAGCTGAAAAGCAAAATAAATGACAGGTCTGTCCAAATCAATAAACTTGAAATCCAGTGTGGTCACCACGGGTCACGAGGTGAATTCCTAGCGATTGTCTGCTGAACGTATAGGAAGGCCCGAAACGAACGATAATTTCATTGCACAGTGGAGATACTATACGTTCAGGAGTAGCATACATCGGGTTTGATCTATGATCATGTCTGGTCTCCGAGGATCCACCGGGTTACCAACTGGCACCGCTGTACTGGGTGTAAAACTGGGCCACCTGAAGTCCCGGGTGTAAAACTAGGTGCCTCTGTGCCAAAGTAGCGGCTTGCGTAGTGCATTATGCCTCCGGCTTGCGAAATGGTTATAAGCAATAACAACAGGACGCCGCGGGGTGTTCACTTAAAGGAGTAACGTTCTCTCAAGGGAGGGGATCTAAAAATCTTGATAAAACATTTATTCTATGCAAAATTTGTGCGCAAATTTTGCAAAGTAAAAAGCTGCACTGTAGCAAATTCTATGTGTGTAGCATTATTAGGGAAGTGTTGTTTGATGGCACCTCTCTACTTGATGCACCAAAGAACTACCTTGATGGCTCATGACCGCTGGTAATCTGTCGTCGCTAGTAGTTCGGAACTGAGAACAAATATGTTCGCAAATTACAACAATTATACAGCATATTGCTGAATAAAGCAGAACCGAATAATACTCAGTGACTTTACACCAAGACTGACTAATGTCTGGATTGTATCGTCCTACTCGAGTAAGGCGAAGAAAAGCTAGAAAGATACGCTTTTCACAAAGCAGGCTTAATGCATGCAAACCAAGGAGGAAGGAGTGATGCCCCTCCTTATAATAAGCAGAACCAAATAAAGAACAGACAGCATCATCTGTACAGTGACCAAGAAGAGGTGAAACTTCTGTATGTGAAAAGGCAATTTGAGCGAGATTTATTAGCAGACTAGTATTATGTTGTTTCTAGTAGGCGAAAGCCGAAACATCAACATGTGAAAATCTGATATTAAATCCTCAATCATTTTCCCTAGTATTATACAGCTATGAGTAACCTTAATTGGACACGGCAATTATTGCTGACCGGTGAAACTTTCGCATGGGAAAGACACACACACTTCTTGACAAAGCAATAAGTATTATGCTGTTTCTAGTACGCGAAAGCAGAAACATCAGCATGTGAAAGTTGTGAAGTTGAAGAATTTTTGTGTTGAGTACGATGTTGTTACTAGTAACCATGTCGACAGCTGAGAACTGTTCTCTAACCAATAGAAGGTGAAACTTCTGTATGTGAAAAGGCAATTTGAGCGAGATTTCTTAGCAGACTAGTATTATGTTGTTTCTAGTAGGCGAAAGCCGAAACATCAACATGTGAAAATCTGATATTAAATCCTCAATCATTTTCCCTAGTATTATACAGCTACTAGTAGCCGTAATTGGTCAGGGAAACATTGTTGACCGGTGAAACTTCACATGGGAAAGACACACAAATTACTTGACAAAACAATAAGTATTATGCTGTTTCTAGTATGCGAAAGCAGAAACATCAGCATGTGAAAGTTGTGAAGTTGAAAAGTTTTTGTGTTGAGTACGGTGTTGTTACTAGTAACCATGTCGACAGCTGGAAAGCTGTTCTCTAACCAATAAAAGGTAAAACTTCTGTATCTGAAGAGGCGGCGTGATTGAGATTTTTAACAGACTAGTATTATGTTGTTTCTAGTAGGCGAGAGCCGAAACATCGACATGTGAACATCTGGTTTTTAAATCATGAGTCAATTCTCCCTAGTATGATACAGTTGTTAGCCGGTATTGGTAACAGTAGAACAGAGATTTGGAGGGCAAAACCTGCTCATGGGAAATGCTCACAGAGCGCTATCTACCAGTACACATAGTATTATGCTGTTTCTAGTACGCGCGAGCCGAAACATCAGCATGTGAAATGTGTAATCGTGGGTAACTCTAAGTGTGTAGAGTACTGTGTAGTAACTAGTAGCCATGCCAAAGCATGCATTGAAACTCTTCGTGATTTAAAAAGCTCAAAGCAAGATTGACGAGGCCGCAAGGCTATGTCTTTCTAAATTCGAACAAATCGAAAGATTGTTCAAAGTACAATTAAACTGATTGATCCTGTCTGTCAGTTGCCATATGCTTGTCTGAAAGACTAAGCCATGCATGTGCAAGCGAAGCTTGAAAAAGTGGAACCGCGAATGGCTCATTAAATCAGTTACTATCTATTAGTTGATTTGCAAGCTAAATGAATAACTGCGGTAACCCTGCAGCTAATGCATGCTGATTGTCCGACACTGTCGGAGACTTTTACAAGACTACACCGGGTGATTTGCTAAGTACAGACACATCCCGTGATGAGTCCTAGTAACTGAAAGATCCCAGATAGCTTCGGCTTGGGGACGGAACTTCCGAATTTCTGACCTATCAACCTATGATGGTAGTGTAACGGACTACCATGGTTGTGACGGGTAACGGGGAATCAGGGTTCGATTCCGGAGAGGGAGCCTTAGAAACGGCTACCACATCCAAGGAAGGCAGCAGGCACGCAAATTACCCACTCTCCGCACGAGGAGGTAGTGACTAGAAATAATGATATGAACCTTTATGGTTTGTAATCAGAATGGAATGGACTTAAAAGCTCCATTGATGAACGAGTAGAGGGCAAGTCTGGTGCCAGCAGCCGCGGTAATACCAGCCTCTACAAGCGTATGCAATAGTTGCTGCGTTTAAAAAGCTCATAGTTGGATCTGTTTGAGTAGAACGGCAACATGGTCTTCAGTTAAATCTGTTGACTCGTTCCGCTCATCCTTCGCATCGAAGAAATAGTTTGCACTTAAATGTGACGAACTGTGGAAACGGTGTTTTCACCCTGAGAAAATTAGAGTGTTCAAAGCATCCTTTGGGATCGAATAATAAAGCATGGAATAATGGAGAATGACCCGCTACTCGATTGATGCCGGTTGGCTGAGTGCGGTAATGATTGAAAGGAACAGACGGGGGCATTTGTATTGCTACGTTAGAGGTGAAATTCTTGGATCGTGGCAAGACAAACTACTGCGAAAGCATTTGCCAAGAATGTTTTCATTAATCAAGAACGAAAGTCAGAGTATTGAAGAGGATTAGATACCCTCGTAATTCTGACCATAAACTATACCAACCTACAATTTGTCAAAGTCGATCTTGACTTGGCAAGAGATTAACCGGGAAACCAAAGTTTATTGGTTCCGGGGGAAGTATGGTTGCAAAATCGAAACTTAAAGGAATTGACGGAAGGGCACCACCAGGAGTGGAGCCTGCGGCTTAATTTGACTCAACACGGGAAAACTCACCCGGTCCAGACATCTTAAGGATTGACAGATTGAATATCTTTCATGATTATATGGGCGGTGGTGCATGGCCGTTCTTAGTTAGTGGAGTGATCTGTCTGGTTAATTCCGATAACGAACGAGATCTTCTCCATCTAAATAATGAAATTCACTATATGTGAATTCAAACACTTCTTAGAGGAACTATGCGGAATTAAATACCGCAGATGAAGTGAGGCTATAACAGGTCTGTGATGCCCTTAGATGTTCTGGACTGCACGCGCGCTACACTGTGTACTTTTAGATTGAGTACTCAGCCCTTGGTCCGAAATGGACTGGGCAATCAGAGAAAAGTACAGCGCTTCAAGGGGATCGTCTGTTGTAACTTGCAGACGTGAACCAGGAATTCCTGGTACTTATGAGTCAACAACTCATAGGGATTACGTCCCTGCCCTTTGTACACACCGCCCGTCGCTACTACTGATTGGATAGTTAAGCAAGAATTGCAAATTCCTACTGTTGGGACTTCGGTCTCCGGCAACGGGATGAAGCGGATCGAGCTTAATTGTCTAGAGGAAGTAAAAGTCGTAACAAGGTTTCCGTAGGGGAACCTGCGGAAGGATCAGTGATTGATTCCTTCGGGCATGGCTGCTGGTAGAGGCCATGTCTGTAGTGCGCATGACGCTCTGTCGCTAGAGATTGCTTGGCAACCAATCTCGAATTATGTATCGAGCTCAAAAACTACTTGTGTGGATACATAGTTCAGCAGTCATGGCAAGGGACTGCTTAAAGGGAGACTAGTTAGCAAAAGCAGCCTAGCAGAACTGCAGCTATCTAGATCTCAGAAGCTGGGTTATAGAAGCCCAGCTATAGACTTGTGAATGAGAAAGGCCTAAAAAGGTCCACAAGTCGCGTGGTTAGAACCGACACGCAAAAATCCCAGCGAGTGACAGAGCGTTGCGCTGTTCAGTGGGAAAGAGTTGAGCTACTCGGGGCGCCCACTGAACTTGCTCCGAGCCAAAGGCTCGAAAAAACACAGCTTAGCCTCAGATCCTTTACATAGAAGGCTAGCTAAAATAAACTTACCTTGGACGAGGGTAAAGTTTAGTCAGTTCTTAGGGGAGAGTAATCCACAGCTTCTCGCCCTCTGAACATTCTCCCAGATATGTAGGTCTGGGAGAGTCTCCTCCTGTTCTTCGGAATCTGGAGGTAGACAAAGACAGTACGATACGATCTTGCATCGGGATGACTAACCGATAATGATCATAATCTGACAATTTTTCCGGCTTGAGGCACCGGAGTCAGATTAAAGACACATACTGAACTAAAGGCGTATGTGCAAAGCTTGTCGGAGTGTAGAGAGTCAAGCTGAGTTGACTCGTCACGTGGTGATGACAACAGCCATGTGCAAAACACTCACAACTTTATCGTCTATGTGGAAAAGGTTGCTAACAGCGCTCTCTATGAGAGGCCCTCGCATATAACTATACGAGGAAAAGGCGATAGAGTTGTTTGAATGTGGGGCAGGTTCATCGACAAGCTAAGTTGATCACATTCTTGTTGTGGCATCCTACTAGAATTGGTCACGGTCTGCACCAACTCTCCCCAAGTTGGCCAGACTTAAAACTAGAAATAAGGTTTGCAGCTATGTGAACCTAGAAACTGTAAAGGAGTTGAAAGAACTTAAAGGAATTGAAAGAGGCCTTGAGGTATATCCTCTTGGTAAAGACCCACAAAAGCTCACAAAAGTGGCTTCGAAGGGCAAAACTGGTTCATCCAAAACAATTGGAGAGCTTAAAGCAGAACCAATTCGAATGAAACACTATTGGTGAAACTTCATCATGAGAACGTCACAAGCTGATCACGCTCTATGATATGACTAGTATTATGTTGCTTCTAGTAGGCTAAGCGCAAGCCGAAACATCAACATGTGAAAGTCGTAGAATTTTGCAATCAAACTGTGGCTAGTACTGTGATGTTACTAGTAACCTGGTGTTCCGTCATATGGCCAAGAGAGCATTTGAAGGCGAAACTTCTGCATGGGAAAGCTGCATCATGATCAAAATTTTATATCGAGTATTATGTTGACGTTAGTAGGCCTTGGCCGAAAACGCAGCATGTGAAAGGTATAGATAAAAGTTATTGTTGCAGTCAGTACTGTGTAGTTACTAGTAGCTGGATTTAAGCTCAAAATGAGACACTGTTGGTGAAACTTCATCATGAGAATGTCACAAGCTGATCAAGCTCTATGATATGACTAGTATTATGTTGCTTCTAGTAGGCTAAGCGCAAGCCGAAACATCAACATGTGAAAGTCGTAGAATTTTGCGATCAAATTGTGGCTAGTACTGTGATGTTACTAGTAACCTTGTGTTACGTCATATGGCCAAGAGAGCATTTGAAGGCGAAACTTCTGCATGGGGAAGCTGCATCATGAACAAAAGTTTATATCGAGTATTATGTTGACATTAGTAGGCCCTGGCCGAAAGCGCAGCATGTGAAAGGTATAGATAAAAGTTATCGTTGCAGTCAGTACTGTGTAGTTACTAGTAGCTGGATTTAAGCTCGAAATGAGACACTGTTGGTGAAACTTCATCATGAGAACGTCACAAGCTGATCACGCTCCATGATATGACTAGTATTATGTTGCTTATAGTAGGCTAAGCGCAAGCCGAAACATCAACATGTGAAAGTCGTAGAATTTTGCGATCAAATTGTGGCTAGTACTGTGATGTTACTAGTAACCTTGTGTTACGTCATATGGCCAAGAGAGCATTTGAAGGCGAAACTTCTGCATGGGGAAGCTGCATCATGAACAAAAGTTTATATCGAGTATTATGTTGACGTTAGTAGGCCCTGGCCGAAAGCGCAGCATGTGAAAGGTATAGATAAAAGTTAGCGTTGCAGTCAGTACTGTGTAGTTACTAGTAGCTGGATTTAAGCTCGAAATGAGACACTGTTGGTGAAACTTCATCATGAGAACGTCACAAGCTGATCACGCTCTATGATATGACTAGTATTATGTTGCTTCTAGTAGGCTAAGCGCAAGCCGAAACATCAACATGTGAAAGTCGTAGAATTTTGCAATCAAACTGTGGCTAGTACTGTGATGTTACTAGTAACCTTTTCTTACGTCATATGGCCAAGAGAGCATTTGAAGGCGAAACTTCTGCATGGGGAAGCTGCATCATGAACAAAAGTTTATATCGAGTATTATGTTGACGTTAGTAGGCCCTGGCCGAAAGCGCAGCATGTGAAAGGTATAGATAAAAGTTATCGTTGCAGTCAGTACTGTGTAGTTACTAGTAGCTGGATTTAAGCTCGAAGTGAGACACTGTTGGTGAAACTTCATCATGAGAACGTCACAAGCTGATCACGCTCTATGATATGACTAGTATTATGTTGCTTATAGTAGGCTAAGCGCAAGCCGAAACATCAACATGTGAAAGTCGTAGAATTTTGCGATCAAACTGTGGCTAGTACTTTGATGATGCTTGTAGCCAACCGAATTGGTTGAAAAGCCCAATAAGTAAGCTAACTTGGGAGAGCTTGTTGGAAACCAAATGCTACTAGATTGGTCCAAATACATCCTTCAACAGGGGATCACTTGGCTCGCTTTACGAAGAGGAGCACAGCTATATGTGTTAATTCGGTATGAATCGCAAGATTTGTTTACCGACCTCTCTAACGCAAAAGGCGGTCTCGGCTTCGGCTGTTGACTGCGTCCGATTCAGGGTTATATAACTCTCGATTGAACACATTGATGTTCTATTGTTGGTGCTTCCAATAAAATTGGAACACTTAAAGCAGAACCGATTCAAATAATAGCATTCTGATCAATGATTGCATTCCTTGATCAAGAACTGCTGGAGTCATTGTGATGGCGAATTTTCTTCATAAGAAAATTGCAAAGAGACGGAACTTAATGAGACTAGTATTATGTTGTTTCTAGTAAGCGGAAGCTGAAACAGCAACATGTGAAAATCAAGTTTTGTTCAATGATCTCGAGGCGATAAGTACTATGAAGCAACTAGTAGCCTAAGCATGACTCAGATTTGAGACAGTCAAAAAGACTGGCGAAACTTCTTCACATGAAAGTTACATAGAGAACTACAAATGTATACAGCGAGTATTATGTTGTTTCTAGTAGGCGAAAGCTGAAACATCAACATGTGAAAGTTGTCTGCAAACTGTAGAACGATATGTGATTAGTACTGTGCTGTTACTAGTAGCCAGTCTGACTGTAGAAGCCAAGACAAAGGGAAACTAATGCATCTGAAAAGGACAAGTTATGGAAAGGTATGCACGATAAGTATTATGTTGTTTCTAGTAAGCGGCAGCTGAAACATCAACATGTGAACGTCGTTGTGTACAGTAACCTAGAACTATATAGTCCTTAGTAACGTGCATTTACTAGTACCTGTAATTGGTATTCAGACTCAGGCAGTTTGGAATAGTTTGGCAAAGATGCACCAGAGAAAACTGGGATTTGATACAGAAATTGTTGAATACAAGTATTATGCTGCTTCTAGTAGGTTGAATCCGAAACATCAGCATGTGAAAATTGAAAACATTTCTGGTTCGAATTGTCACAAGTATTTGGTGATCTGAGTAGCCAAACTCACTACAACGCCAATTGAAGGCAAAAATTCTCAACGGGAAAAGCTATTCTCATTGAATGAGCTAACAAGACGAGTATTATGTTGCTTCTAGTAGGCGAAAGCCAAAACATCAACATGTGAAAGTCTTGCTGAACAAATTTAATGTTGTTGAGCTCAGTACCGTGTGAATTAGTAGCCATAATTGGCGAGCGAAAATTGAACTGGCGAAACTTCGTCTTTGGAAAATTGCAGATGCCGAGCACTTATTTTGCAACGAGTATTATGTTGACTGTAGTAAGCGAAAGCCGAAACAGCAACATGTGAAAGCTGTTGAAATTTGTGGTCATTTTGCAATAAGTACAAGGAGTGTAACTAGTAGCCAGGTCAAAATTTGGGATAAGAATGAGCAAAAATTCTGCATGAGAACAGTTGAAATTATGAAACTAAATTACAAAGACTAGTATTATGTTGTTTCGAGTACGCGAAAGCGGAAACATCAACATGTGAACGTTTGTAACGAAGTTTCGTTAATTTTCAGCCTAGTACTGAGCAAGAACGAGTAGCCTCATCTCCAATCCCACGCAAAATGTAGTGAAATATGTGAGTGAACCTTATTCACGGTGAGGGTTTCCCGAGGTCTGTATTGCAGCGAGTATTATGTTGCTTCTAGTAAGCGAAAGCTGAAACAACAACATTTGAAAGTTGGAATTAATGACTGAATGGAAACTTCGACCTGTGTTTGATAGTAGTAGCGAACAAAACTGCTGAATCGGTTTCTGTCTCATATTGGTCAGTGAACCAATTAAGAGACAATCAACTACATAACCTGAATTGGGCGAGAGAACCCCCTTAACTTAAGCATATCAGTAAGGGGAGGAAAAGAAATCAACTGAGAATCCCTTAGTAATGGCGAATGAACAGGGAAAAGCTCATCGGGAAGAGAAATGGCAACATTTCTCGGTGTCCGGTATGGTTTGATGCTAGACTGGTGAATTTGTCCTGATGTCTACTGGAAAGTAGCATCAAAGAAGGTGAAAATCCTGTAAAGGTCATTTTCGATACCAGTCATAATGGCTCATTCCTATGAGTAGAGTTGTTTGAAAGTGCAACTCGAAGCTGGAGATATGTCTCTCCAAAAGCTAATTATAAAGCGAGACCGATAGTAAACAAGTACCGTGAGGGAAAGTTGAAAAGCACTCTGAAGAGAGAGTGAAAAGTACGTGAAACTGTTGAAGGGGAACTGGAGTGAGCGTTACCATACTCAATGCCTTGATATTATATTCTCGGCTACCGAGTAGTGTAGTTGTCGTC
>NW_027450443.1:0-2500 GCF_964194025.1 Convolutriloba macropyga | reverse complement strand
TGGCAGCCAATCAGAGTGCGAGAAAAGCGCTCCCAAATGGCCTAACAGTGGCAGCCAATCAGAGTGCGAGAAAAGCGCTCCCAAATGGCCTAACAGTGGCAGCCAATCAGAGTGCGAGAAAAGCGCTCCCAAATGGCCTAACAGTGGCAGCCAATCAGAGTGCGAGAAAAGCGCTCCCAAATGGCCTAACAGTGGCAGCCAATCAGAGTGCGAGAAAAGCGCTCCCAAATGGCCTAACAGTGGCAGCCAATCAGAGTGCGAGAAAAGCGCTCCCAAATGGCCCTAACAGTGGCAGCCAATCAGAGTGCGAGAAAAGCGCTCCCAAATGGCCTAACAGTGGCAGCCAATCAGAGTGCGAGAAAAGCGCTCCCAAATGGCCTAACAGTGGCAGCCAATCAGAGTGCGAGAAAAGCGCTCCCAAATGGCCTAACAGTGGCAGCCAATCAGAGTGCGAGAAAAGCGCTCCCAAATGGCCTAACAGTGGCAGCCAATCAGAGTGCGAGAAAAGCGCTCCCAATGGCCTAACAGTGGCAGCCAGCTAGAGCTAGCTTAAGTTAGCTTGGGTTAGCTTGAGTTAGCTTTAATTAGCTTTAATTAGCTTAAGCTAGCTTAAGTTAGCTTGGGTTAGCTTGAGTTAGCTTGAGCTAGCTTGAGTTAGCTTGAATTAGCTTGAGTTAGCTTGAATTAGCTTGAGTTAGCTTGAGTTAGCTTGAATTAGCTTGAGTTAGCTTGAGTTAGCTCGGGTTAGCTTGAGTTTGACTTCATTAACCCAAGTTAGCTTGGGTTAACTTCATTAAGTTAGCTTGAACTAGCTTGAGTTAGCTTGAGTTAGCTTGAGTTAGCTTGAGTTAGCTTGAGTTAGCTTGTCTTAGCTTTAGCTAGCTTGAGTTAGCTTGAACTAGCTTTAGCTACCTTGAGTTAGCTTGAGTTAGCTCGGGTTAGCTTGAGTTAGCTTGAGTTAGCTTGAGTTAGCTTTAGCTAGCTTGAGTTAGCTTGAGTTAGCTTGAGTTAGCTTGAGTTAGCTTGAATTAGCTTGAGTTAGCTTGAGTTAGCTTTAGCTAGCTTGGGTTAGCTTGAGCTAGCTTGAGTTAGCTCGGGTTAGCTTGAGTTAGCTTGAGTTAGCTTTAGCTAGCTTGAGTTAGCTTGAGTTAGCTTGAGTTAGCTTGAGTTAGCTTTAGCTAGCTTGAGTTAGCTTGAACTAGCTTGAGTTAGCTTGAGCTAGCTTGAGTTAGCTTGAGTTAGCTTGAGTTAGCTTTAGCTAGCTTGAGTTAGCTTGAACTAGCTTTAGTTAGCTTGAGTTAGCTTGAGTTAGCTTGAGTTAGCTTGAGTTAGCTTGTCTTAGCTTTAGCTAGCTTGAGTTAGCTTGAACTAGCTTTAGCTACCTTGAGTTAGCTTGAGTTAGCTCGGGTTAGCTTGAGTTAGCTTGAGTTAGCTTGAGTTAGCTTTAGCTAGCTTGAGTTAGCTTGAGTTAGCTTGAGTTAGCTTGAACTAGCTTGAGTTAGCTTGAGTTAGCTTGAGTTAGCTTGAGTTAGCTTGAGTTAGCTTGAGTTAGCTTGTCTTAGCTTTAGCTAGCTTGAGTTAGCTTGAACTAGCTTTAGCTACCTTGAGTTAGCTTGAGTTAGCTCGGGTTAGCTTGAGTTAGCTTGAGTTAGCTTGAGTTAGCTTTAGCTAGCTTGAGTTAGCTTGAGTTAGCTTGAGTTAGCTTGAGTTAGCTTGAATTAGCTTGAGTTAGCTTGAGTTAGCTTTAGCTAGCTTGGGTTAGCTTGAGCTAGCTTGAGTTAGCTCGGGTTAGCTTGAGTTAGCTTGAGTTAGCTTTAGCTAGCTTGAGTTAGCTTGAGTTAGCTTGAGTTAGCTTGAGTTAGCTTTAGCTAGCTTGAGTTAGCTTGAACTAGCTTGAGTTAGCTTGAGCTAGCTTGAGTTAGCTTGAGTTAGCTTGAGTTAGCTTTAGCTAGCTTGAGTTAGCTTGAACTAGCTTTAGTTAGCTTGAGTTAGCTTGAGTTAGCTTGAGTTAGCTTGAGTTAGCTTGTCTTAGCTTTAGCTAGCTTGAGTTAGCTTGAACTAGCTTTAGCTACCTTGAGTTAGCTTGAGTTAGCTCGGGTTAGCTTGAGTTAGCTTGAGTTAGCTTGAGTTAGCTTTAGCTAGCTTGAGTTAGCTTGAGTTAGCTTGAGTTAGCTTGAACTAGCTTGAGTTAGCTTGAGTTAGCTTGAGTTAGCTTGAGTTAGCTTGAGTTAGCTTGAGTTAGCTTGTCTTAGCTTTAGCTAGCTTGAGTTAGCTTGAACTAGCTTTAGCTACCTTGAGTTAGCTTGAGTTAGCTCGGGTTAGCTTGAGTTAGCTTGAGTTAGCTTGAGTTAGCTTTAGCTAGCTTGAGTTAGCTTGAGTTAGCTTGAGTTAGCTTGAGTTAGCTTGAATTAGCTTGAGTTTAGCTTGAGTTAGCTTTAGCTAGCTTGGGTTAGCTTGAGCTAGCTTGAGTTAGCTCGGGTTAGCTTTAGCTAGCTTGAGT
>NW_027450442.1:0-64000 GCF_964194025.1 Convolutriloba macropyga | reverse complement strand
TCGATGACTGTGGAGATCTGTCTGACGAGGTGCTCTGCTTCTGTGGTCCAGAGCAGTTCCAGTGTACTACCGGAGGCTGTATAGGTAAGACAAATTATTGATGTTAAGGCAGACAGAAGCGGTGACCTGAGTTGCGGCACTTTTGGCATGGTAACGAGTCCTGCTCAGATAAAAGCAATCAATAAACAAAAACAACAAATATTTAAGTTCAAAATACTTGATTTTTACGGAAGACTATTAGAAAATCTAATTTCCTGTGCGCATGCGCGTATTCACGGAACTTCTCTTTGTAAATTGATAAAAAAAGGATAGATTTTATTGTGAAGCAAGCTTTGAAATGATACACCAATTTTTTTTCGTCCATTTCTAAGCTAGCGTAAAACATGGACTTCCTTTTGCTTCCAATTGGTCCGGATATTGCTTCAGTCATTACGCTTAGCTACAAACGAAATCGGTTTATCCCATAACTGTGTTCACATGTTACATTTCCCCCTCAAAATGGAAGATGGCCCAAGTACAGTTGCTTGAAAACAAAAACCAAGGCAGCAAAAGAGATGCTGTCAGGATCGTTACCTGCAAATAGGAACACGAAGCTGATTAAAAACCTTTGCAGGTTTCAAGATAACGGAAAGCTGCAATGCAAGATTCAGAATCCAGGTCTGTGCCATATTTCAATCTAGCCATGTGCATGTAGCAAAGGAAGGTTACCTGACTGTCAAAAAATTATAAATAGGCATACGACTCAAACATCTGGGGGTTACGATTAAGGCAGATTTTTTTTGGGTGACTTTTGGCAGGCCGTCCTACCTATAACAAAAAACTTCTGATTCTAGTTCTTAACGCCAAAAGTTTACTTATTACTAATTGAGGCCCAAAGTGATTGTGATGAGTCGTTGACAAAGTTGGCACTCAAGATCTCCCAAATCATTTCACAAGGCTGACTGAGGTTGTTCGCTCTCAACCTAACACTCCCACTTGAATTTTGCATCTCTCATAATTATAACTATTTGTCATTTTTGAGCTCAGAGACGGTCTCGTTCCATAATCTGTTAGGAGGCGAGTTTAAGCAGGCGTTACTACAGTAGTACTGAGTACTGGATTCGAACCAGTAATCTCTTAAGCCTAGTGTGCCAGACATACGCCAATGGGTATTAAGCTCCAAGATGGGCATCTTGTTTCTTTGATCTTAAGGCTTTTCTGTAGCCAAAAAGTGTGCTTTGAAATATTGAGTTGATATCTTGTCATGAGGTAGTATTCATTGGGTTCACGTTCAACTGATTGGATGTCAACGACGATCGTGTTGTAGATTGTTCATTTATTTCTACGGCAAGTTCCTTTTATGGTTCAGAAGCTAATCGTGAATCCATTTTTCGAAATACGGCTGGAATACGTATGTTCTCTCAAAAACAGCGGCAACCGTGAACTTTTCTTGGATTGTTTGCAGACAACATCTTAAGGCTTCATTTTCGTGCATGTCAGCATTGTTTCAACTAGTTCGTATAATCCAATCAGAATACTATCCTATCCTAAATATTAAAGGCGTGAGCTCTAAAAGGGGCACAATTTTTCCATGATCAAGAGGCCTCCCGAAGAGCATGTTAAAGAGCCGCATTGAGCAGCATGGTTAAGAGAACATATCGAGAGATCGAGAGGTCAGTGACCTAAAGGGCTCAAAGTATATCGATGAGAGCCGAACCTGGGACAAGACTGTTATTCAGGTGCAGATACCATGACTGTGAGGTCTTGAAAGTACGCTCCCAGAAAGGGAACATTTACTGTCTTGGGTACTACGTGTTTTTTATTTGCTTCCGAACGAAGTGTGAAGTATTTATTAATAGCCGCACAGCGATAGATGGGGCTATTATTGGCCTTCTCTAGGTTTTTTAAATTTCGTCGTCGCGATTTTTTAGACCATACGACGTCACAACAACTTCAAATCTGCTTTTTGCTTATTCGTTCATGCAATTTCAACTGAATTGCGCGAGTGACGTCATTTTTCGCTCTTAGTGGAGCGAGTTTTTTGTTCATTCGCGTGATTAAACTTTTGGTCACATTTGATTTTACGAAGCTATTGCGGCTATTTTCTGGCAATCTACCGGCTATGTTTGTAAATGTCTGCAAAGTTTTAGCTTTACAGATTCTGTGCGTGCAGGGTACATTCTATTTGTAGACATAAGCATTTTAATCAACTCCATGCCACCTGTTCGAGAGCAATTGTAATCGAACTCAGGGTCGCATTCTGTAACATGTGCTGTGCGTGTTTGTTCAGTGAGGTCAATATCTGACCTAATAGCGGTGCAGTGCAGTTGGACTCAATTGAGAAACATCGGAAATACATTTCGATAGTCTGCGCATAATAACTCTGACCGAAGTCCAAACACAGTAACTTTGTACAAAATTCTTGATTATGTACAGAGTTTTCAATGATAGCATTTTGTGATTCTATTAATGAATGCAAACTGTACTGTGGAAAAAGTTGCCGTCTCAAATGGACAGCTTTTTGAAAGACTGCGTTATTTTCCCTTTGAGGCCACAAACCGTTCTTCTCTAGGCACATTTTGTACATGGAAAAACAAAAAATTTATGATACATAAGGCAGCTTACATATCAATGAACGCCACATTATTGCAAGCAGTGAGCACTCATCTTTCTCTACTTTGCGATCACATTTTTTGTCTTCACTAAAAAGGTAATTCACGCTGGTGAATTACCTTGGATTGATAACTTGGATTGGCAGTTTCCAATGACAGTTGTTGACAGGGTACGGTGGTATTCCTGTCCTCGTTCCGTCCTTAATTCAGACAGTGATAGTTTGACATCTCACATCTGTGCGTGTGATGACCTTGATGCCCTAGCTCGTCAAGATGCCCTTGATCTTTAATCAACCTCACTTATGATTTCATTACACTATTAGGGCATAACGTATGTTTATGCGCGCATTGGATAATATCCTCTAAATCAGTTTCTGTTATCTCAGACCACAGTAGTATGTGGCAATGTGGCAAGTTCCCAACGGTTGTTTAGAATTCAGCCCTGACCCAAATTTTGACCACTTGACTACTTTTCCTAGATTGAGCTTACTTTTTAGATGATCCATGAACCCAACGCAGTTGCTCCATGCTCGAACGAACTGCTGTTGTCATCACGCTATCAACCGATGCTCTGCGTACCTCATAGGTGCAACCCTCATACTTGTTATTTAACTGCGATTTTAACGAACTCATACCTGGGAAACACTTCTGATTACAAGTTAAGAGTAAAAAAGGCGTTGGTGGCTCTGTTGCAACTGCTGCTGAAAGCTCCTTTACACATCGCTCTGAATCCTTTAATTGAACAATTACACTCCTATAGAACATGGATGACTCTCTACCCCGCAACTCCAACGACTGAACGCCTTTCCGAAAAAAGGATTGAATGCTGCCTCACAAGTGAACAGTCTATCAGTCAGTCCACTGCGTACTGAATGTAAGGAATTGTTGATGTCAGCAAAGAAATGCCTGTAATGCGAGTAACAACAAAATGTTGAATTAAATCATCAATCCCAATTGGATACAATTTGCGGTGAGAGTGTGCAAGAAGTTTGGCAGTGCACCAGGGAAAAAACCGTCTTACATCTGATAAAAATAGTGGGAAAAAGCAAAGCTTTTGATTGTAATAAAGAGACAGAGCACTTTGGAAATTTTGATGTAAGCGTCTGGAGGAAATGTTTGAAACGGTTTGACAGGATTTCTGGGTCTGTTCAGACCGAACAGAAAGCTGTTTAAATGTGCTTGAATCGGAATGACTTTATATTGTCTGAAAGATTTGACACCTCAACTGGAGATGCCATAACCCCGAAATTTGTATCAGCATGGCTTGATAAAATATCGGTCGTAGGCATTGGTGGCTCAAACAGAAATTCATTTGCAATTGAATTTTCACACTGCATGTCATTGGAATCCTCTAAATCATCTGAATCACCGTCAGGACTATCCTCTAGTTTTCAGTTTTTATTCAGATTTTTGTGCAGCTGGTAACAGAAATCGTTGTCAGTTGTCCGCAACTGCTCAGATGGTTCTGGCACAAGGAGAATGGACAGTTTTTCTCCGGACATCTCCAGTTCAACTTGCGTTGTTGCCACTTCCTTTCCTTTGATGTCTACCTTCCTTGGAAGTCTACAGACAGGAAAAAATTATGATCAGGACACTGAAATTTGTTTTGTCCGGATTCAAGCGGAAACAGTTGCTTTTTGACAACGTATGAACACAGCGAACTGCACACCTTTCCCATCTACGGAACCACATACTGTTTGTTTCTGTTTTTCTATTCAAGCAGATAAAAGCTGTATCTTGCCTGCCAGGTTTTATGGCTACAAAGAATTCAGGGCTACGCTTTGCATCGTATTCCATGAGAATACAAAGCTGAATTTATGAAGTTCTGCTTCATAATTAGCTGCAGACCTTGGTGAACATGTTAGCAAACATACAACTTGTCCCTCAAAATTGGCAATAGCACTCGGCAGCTCATCTTCAATAGAAACAAAGACAAAATTTCCTATTTTACCTGAATAGCGAAATCAAATTCCTGCTCCATATTTGCTTTAAAACAAGTCGAGACTAAACCTAAAGAGGACGGTTGAGGGCGACTTAGAACCAACCTGTGGGCAAGCGAACAGCGAAAGGCCGGCACATCTCGTCGGCAGCGAAATACTCTAACGGGTGGATGGCATGATACACATCCTGTTCAAGTATCATCTCGAAGTTTTCATAGCAACGTAACTGGGTCTAAAAATGCTAGGTGCTGGTATGTTTCTTGAAAAGCTTTAAAGTTGATCACATTGGCGCCTACGTTCAAATTTTCTTACACGTAAACAGACTTTGAATGTTTTAAATGCTTGGTTGTCGCGTGGTGTTAGTCCAACTATTTTGTCTACAACCTCGGTATTTATACCCTTGACTTTAGTTTCAATGCTGTACAGTGCAAACAAGACTACTTGCAAGATTATTGGACACGCAAGAGTAACTGCAAGTGGTATCGCACAAACCTAAAGACGTGGTATCTTTACCAGAAGAGCTCTTCAATTTTAATTCAAAGCCGTGGTATCGACATTAGAAGGTTTAAGTTGACTTGCGCCAGCGTTAGATTAATTATTGTTGGTTGAAGGGGACTTTGATGGTTAAACCCTCTCAGCTCCCTGGAGAATTGTTTTGTGGGAGCTGTTGCATCCATCCTTCCTGCATTTCATAGGATTTGGCAATAGCCTAAACATATGATTTTCTCTCAAATAGCACAGTTTTGCTTCCGCCACTACCTTTGCTCACTGAGTGGGAGACTCTTCATTAAATACTCGACACTCAGATGCAATGGTTACTTTTACACACATTGTAGCGAGGGGTTGGAGGCATTGCCGATGTTGAGGTTTGTCTCTGAGTGCGCAGTTTTTGCCTTTGATTGTTTCCTTAAGTCTCGGCTTTTTGCCTCAACCAGTCATTGAGTGTCGGTTTTATCCAATGCATTTGGACCGTAGAAAGTGACCAAGTCTCTTTCACAATGGTTGCCAATTTTTGCACTGCCGTTTCAGAGCAAGGCATTATAGTTTGATATCACTATTGTGCATCTTTAGTGGTGGAAAAGAGCTGAGTGGGTCTAAGTGTGAACTGACTACTGCCTGGGATTGGACAATTTTACTTTCGAACGTCTTAAGTGCGTGCTTATGCATTACAACACACTATGCGAACTCAGCGAGGGCGGCTTTAGTTTCTCCAGTTAGTTTTTAAGTACGATTATTTGACATCATCAGTCAAGGACTGAGTCTATGGCGCTTTTAAGTTGTCAGAACCATCCATGCCACTGCAGGGGATCACCATTGTACTGTGACATCTTCCACTTGGGTAATGGATCGTTCTTCTAACAAATGTTTTCTCAAATCCGTCAAGAGCTGAAGGTGAGGGATGCGGTGGCCACCCCAACACTAAGGGTTCGGAACGATAGCTCCATACTTTGGAATGATCGGAGTAACAAACGTGGGGGTGGTACCTGTGGAAGAACTTACTGGTTTCGGTTGCATGAAGTCTGCTGTTAAGAGTTTGTGACCTTGTTGTTGTTTTCACATGAAAAGAGGAGCGGAGCAATAAGAGGAGAGGTTAAGGGCTACGTAACGGGGCCAGTTGTACAGGTGTTTAAAATTAACAGATGTTCCTACAAGTGGTACTGCGTTAGAAAAGACTGCTGCCAGAAAGAGCAGGCGCTGAGTGGTTTATGGGGACAAAAATTTGACTGGTATCTCTTTTGTGGGGGCGGTGGATGAATTAACTGTGGTACAAAAACATTTGCGGAGGAAATGAATTGTGCAGGCGGAAAAAGAGGTAACGGATTGACATTATTCGCCACGGGGTTATTGGTGTGTAGTGGGAATGCTTGTAGCGGCAACGAGCAAACCAAAATGCTGGCGGAATTAACGGGAATTGCGCTGATACGGAGTTAAAACGGGATGGGAGGGCAGGTTTATTTGTGCGCTTGTGGCGGATAGGTGCTATCGGAGCATTAGCGAGTGCATTCAAGCTGGTGAAAGCAAAGAGCTGACTAAATTCAACTGTCCCAGCATGCTCAACCTGCGAGAGAATTAATCTGTAAACCATCAAAGTGCATTGTTGCTTGAGACAGTTGTC
The DNA here is from genome assembly GCF_964194025.1 of Convolutriloba macropyga. Classification (NCBI taxonomy): domain Eukaryota; kingdom Metazoa; phylum Xenacoelomorpha; order Acoela; family Convolutidae; genus Convolutriloba; species Convolutriloba macropyga. The sequence continues at coordinate 57,353 of NW_027450442.1, read as the reverse complement.
GGGCTGTGTTTGGGGCGTTAGTTGTTTGCATATCAAAGTTTATTGGTGGTGATGGATGCGCAATTTCAGGCTGTTGCTGCTCTTGCATGATTGCAGTATATGCATTATTGGTTACATTGGTTCTACTACTTGGTTCGTGCGGCTCAGGAACAGGGAGGTTTATGTTAGCCTGAACTTGATCATGTGTATTGAGATTAGTGTGAGTTTAGAGCTTGAATTCAGGAATACGGGACAACTGCTTGGCTGGATTTGGCGATGGAACCAGAAAAATGCAGTCTGGGTCGGTGTAGAATTGAAGCAATCTTGAAATTTCTTGCTCTTGACTGACCTTCCTTCATTAAAGAGCTCTCTTGTTTTGACTGTACTAGACCCGTCTGATGTTGTCATCAACTCAATTTCCTTAAGGGCTGCATTAGCTACTTGCTGGCGATGTTCCTCAAGCTGCTGTATTTCCAATTGTTGAAATTGCGTTTGTTTCAATTTCATGACGTTGTCTAGCAATGCGCAGCTCTGCCTCATGTTTCAAGTTCCTCCCTTTTAAGTCTTATTTCTAAGTCTTGTAGACGCTGACTTGATCTTTTTGAGGAAGTCATGTGTGAACTTGATATTGAATGGTGAGAGGTATATTACTCTGCTGTCTGTCTTGGACTGAATTGATGTACCCTCGAGAAGCAGCAATGAACTCGTCAGTTTTCTTAGTTAGCCGGTAACCATTTGTCAAGGTTCTTACAAGCAGCATCTGGATCTTTCATTCTCATCAACTATAGTAAAAGCATCTTTGCATTTCACAATAGTGATCCTGAATAGACGTTCGATATCAAGTTTCCTGTCTTGCTTATCCATAGCTCTGTTAATTGCATTATAAAAGTTATTAACTTCAGCCTCTATTTTTGCCCTAGCAGTGTATAAACTTTGGTGAATTTGTCCTGCAATGTTGCCATATCAACACAGGAAACAGAAGTTTAATTCATCAATAGAAGGGAGCATACTCAAAACACAAACGGGTTAACTCGAACCCTAATATGACGGTTTGCCTAGCGAATTGCCAAAGAGCAGAGATTTTTGAGTACAGTAGTACCCGGCGAATGAATAAGCGGTGAGCACAAAAAGCAACACGGGAAAGAACGGGAGACGGCAAGGACGAAGAGACGCCAAACGAGAAACGCACGGCGCAACCGGAAACCGGACGGACGAGCGGGAACGTCGGATAAACAGCGCGTGACAGCATGAGAACTGTACGGTACGTGCGGGTCGGAAACGTCGGGCGATGGGCGTGCGACAAAGCGGCAAAACGGCACTGAGTGGGACCGAAACGTCGGGTGAACTACACACGATAAGACCAGGAACCATCTGGACGGAACGGAAACGTTTGATGGGTAGTGCGCGACAAAGGAAAGCAGGGATAGTACTTGCGGGAGATGGTGAGCCTCGAGCGAAGAGGTGAGGAGAGCAATGCTAGCAGACCACAGCGACAAACACCCAAAGAAACTATTCCTAACTCCAGAACAAACTTGTCACACCCCAAAAAGAGAAACTACTGCCAAGCAAATTAGCACAAGTCATTACGGGCTTTATCTACCGTTATCAAAACAATTTACGGCAACGAAATAGTATAACAAAAAGTCGAAAAGGTCAGAAAATTTACTAGCCGTAAATCTAGAAAACAAATTACACTCTAGCAAGCCACAATACCCAGAAAACAAAAGCACATACTACCAAAATTAACCAAGATACAACGAATTGCTAGCCAACTAGTGTGGTGAACGCCATTAAATGAACCAGCCATACCTCTAGAACGAACTCGAGTTGGGCCCTAGCAAGCAACGAGACTAAACAACCAACCAGCATACTAGCAGAAAAATTTTACATTAAAAACGACATATTACATAATACAACAGATAAACTGTGAACAGAAAAAAAACACGGCGAAACGAAAACAAAAAGACGGAAGCAAAAAAACGAGCCAGATAACCTGCGGAAAACAAACGGTAGTGATTAACTCAAAAAAATTTTCAGGGGAGCGAAATATCTTGAAGCGCTATTGGAGACAACCAACCACAAAATAACCCGAAACTCGTGAGTAAACTAATTCACACCACCAGTCAGCGGGTATACCCCAACAACAGAAGACTAAGTATCATTTAGGATATCAATGGCTTGGACGAGTTCCGCCTCCTCGAACGCATGACGGGTGCAAAGCGTTTTAGGACGGCGCTTTGAAAGTTTTTTGGGTCATTAGTGCTATCGAAGACCACAGGTTGTGTGCTAACAACACTAGTGGGTTTTCAGGTCAAGCGCCGGCTTCTGATTTAACGCTTTACACTGGGCTCCTTCTGTCTAGACACAGTCTTTCACTATATTGACGGTAACTAAAGTACTAAGCTTGAGCTGATAGTAAATGTCAAGAATTCCCTCTCTGGGGCAATACACTATAGCTCCTATGCGCTCCTGATACTCTGCAAGCACTGCAATAAGCTGCGAAGGTGTTAAAGGCTTATTGTTGTTACTGCGATGACGGGACATGTACTGGAATTTTATAAATCTACTGGAATTTCTTTCATACAAAATAGGACTGAACAACAAATGCAAGTGAAGTATGCTGTAAATTTGAGCCGTGCAACGCACCAAAGAGAATCAAATAGAAGTTGGAAACGAAAACAAGGGTGCCTCGAGGCACACCTGGAAAAACCCTAAAGCCTGAACTACTGTTTATACTACTATGTCCGATACGACAATGCAATGTAATTTGGCTCTTGGACCATTGCCTGAACAAGCTATGGCATAGTTATCGGAAGTTCACAGGTAGTTCGTAACTGATTGCAGGGCCGTGTTGAGTCCATGCGGATGTTGGTGCGTACAACATGAGATCCATTAGTCAAAGCATCCACAACTAGCTCGAGAAAAATATTTTAGTCTCACGCGAACGCGAAGACCAGTATTGAATACTAAAAATCAAATGTGCACAACTTCAAATCGGCTTCAAGTTTGTGGCCAACTTCAAGTTTCGATCATTTCAACATGTTCCTCTCTCGCCCCGATAACGTCTCAGTGCAAAAATGCCTAGTTTATGTTTTGCCCAGATCTTTCAAGCTTAGTTTCACCCAGGAACTTTGTTTCATCCGCAAGTCTGCATCTGGGTCAGCGTTGTCTGATTTCACTAATCTTAGAATTAAAAACTTGATTACATGACGCCTAAAGAATAATGAAAACTTATAGGCATGCAGTTAGAAAAATATAAATCAAAAACTGGTGCCTTTAAAGAACGCTTTGAGAATGCGTGCTAGTTTGGTGGCAGAAGTTCACAGGCTTTCGAAGACTACCATTCGATCATTCGATCATTGAGCTCTATCAGTACAATTTTAAGCTGCTAGCCTGATCGTTGAAAAGGTGGCGGTTTTTAGGGAAATATCTTCGATGCAATGGAGTTGCCGACTGCGAGGACGGGTCCGATGAGTCAGGGTGTGGGTGTGTGCAGGGGGTGGAGTTCACCTGTGCCAATGGGGGGTGTGTTCCCATGGCTACACTCTGTGATGGAATCAGTCAATGCGGAGACGGAAGTGACGAGGCTAATTGCGGGTACGTATGTTGTTCTCGGACATTTCAGTCGTTGTATTCAAATCGAAAAGTGTTTTTGTTGACAAAATTCAAGTTACCTTCGGAAAGTATTACAGCCTGCTGTGACTCTGAGAAAGTAAACCAATGGATTAGAAGTTTTTTGCTTTCATAGAACAAGCCTCGAGTTCTATTTGAATCAAGAAGCTTATCCGTTGAATTTGTCCGTAGTTAACCCGCTGACGTGACCAAATTCAATGAAACTTGATCAGATTTGATGTCTAAGTTTTGATCAGACACAGAGTATGGCCCCCACTTAATTAGCTACCACCTGTGCATTATAACACATGCTAACTTATTAGTACATTCAGGAAACCAAGTTATGATTTATAAATATTAACCAGAAAGTAAAACCAAAAAAATATCAGTCGTTTGTGTTCAGCTGCACCCTTCTGGAATTCGAGTGTCTCAATGGAGCGTGTGCTGCCCCGGGTGCTTACTGCAATGGAGTGCCAGAGTGTCCGGATGGATCGGATGAGTTCAACTGTCCATCTGGAGGTGGTGGAGGAGTCAACCCTCAGCCTCAACCTCCCTCGCCAGGAAACTGTTACCAGAATGAGTGGGCGTGCTATAATGGACGACAGTGTATTCAGGCTACTAAGAGGTGGGTGGAGTGAACACAATGTGATCTCATTCTTTGTTCAGCAGTCATAAGGAAAACCTTTCACTAGTAATGTGTATATGGGCTTACAGGGCCAGGGGAGGGGAGACACATAATTTCTAAAACTCAATTGTGTCACCCCTCCCCTGGCCCTGTAAGCCCATATACACATTACTTTCACTCACTGAGTTAAACATGAACAAAATTTAACAGAATTGGACTGACCAAAAAATAGAATAGGATATGTACAACAGGCTGTAGAAATTTTCTCATAGCGGACTAAAACCAGAAATGCAAAGCTGCGAAGCTTGCTATGATATTTTCAATCGGATAACAAACGAATGGTTGGCATTGTTTATTTATTTTTACAAGCTTTATGGAAACAAAAAAGTTTTCGGGAAAAATAGTTGTAAGTACTGCGAATGACACTCCCAGAGTCTACCAGTACTGGAATACTGGAATAAAGTGGAAAACTTTAGAAGACAGAGACTGAGACTTAAGACCAATTTAAACTATTAATTGTAAGTACGTATAGTTCAATTACGATGTATTAAAAACACCAAAGTGGAAACCAGCCATATGAGATTCTGGCAACTTAATAAATTCGATACCAGCAGACGATTGCAGTGGCCAATACTGTTGGAATACAGTGTAATAAACCTTTATTTAGTTGTTAATGAATGCATGTTAATATACAAAGATCCAACTCTAAAAATTGGTAACAAAAATTTGGTGGTGTTGCAGGTGCAATGGTGCCAAGGACTGTCTGGATGGGTCGGATGAGACAGGGTGTGGTGGAAGCAACCCAGGTGGACAGGTGGATTTCAAGTGTCTTCCAGAGGAATATGGCTGTGAGAGTGAACTCAAGTGCATTCCACTCTCTAGAAGATGCGACGGATACGAGGTACAACATTATCTAAATTATGCGAGGAATTACAAATTATTCAACTGTTATTAGGAGCACATGCTAAGTACATTAATCATACGTACAATATAACCGCCCATTATATAGTAGTACCAAAAAAACATCCGGGGGGATATTTCATATCACGCATCACAAAAGCGCAAATAAAGTTCATAATTGATCAGTACAGGTCTCAACAACTATCACTGATTGACTCCCAAATTTAGCCTGAAATAGCTATTAATAATCCTCTATACCTGAGAACACGAGAATGATCTAGGTCCAAAACTAGGATAAAGTATCAATAATGACCGAAATTTACAGCGACAGATTGTTTGTTTGTGCATTCTGTCCCAAATTTAGAGTTAAGACAATGTAGCAAGCTTGAACTCTCATTAATTTGATGTGGAATTAATTTGATGTTGATGTAATTTGATGTGGAATTAATTTGATGTTGAATTAATTTGATGTTGAATTAATTTGATGTGGAATTAATTTGATGTTGAATTAATTTGATGTTGAATTCATTTGATGTTGAATTAATTTGATGTGGAATTAATTTGATGTGGAATTAATTTGATGTGGAATTAATTTGATGTGGAATTAATTTGATGTTGAATTAATTTGATTTAATGTGATAGGACTGTTTGCTGGGAGAGGACGAGAGTTCGAGACTGTGTGTGGGCAACTTGGCCGTGCCTCCTTACGCTCAAACGAGACAGTGCCAGAGTTACGAGTTCAGATGCAGCAGGTCAACAATCATAACTATCAAACTTTTTTTAATATTACTTCAATTACTGTGTGATTGATCGTGAGGAAAATTCACCAAGTGAGGAAAAAAGACTCGTTAATTCCTGAAATGAAATATAAAATACATCATGCAGGTAGTGAAGGTAACAAACGAATAAACAGAAAAAGATCATTTTTGAATTATGAACAAATAATTGAATAAGTAGATAGATAAATATATAGATAGGACCAGCACACCATGACTGTGAGTTGGCAACTTGGCCGTGCCCCCTTCAAAAAAGCATGGCTATTTAGAGTTCAATCCTTATGGATTCGCCGTAGTGAAATCAGAAGCTGCGAATGTGACCATACAAAGAAATGATTAGCACGATCAGTCAAGATCCAATTTTTCAAATTTTTTTGAGCTCCGATTTTTCAACGTAGGAAGAGCCCCCCCCCCCCCCCTTATCATGCATCCCCTGGAGGTACCTAATGTTGACTGTAACTCGTGATTTTTATGTTTTGTGTAGGTGGCAATGTGTGTTCCAAACAGCAGTGTGCAATGGAATGTTGGAGTGTTCTAACGGGAGAGATGAAGAGAGTTGCTACAACTCAAACTCACACCAAAACACATGCAATCCTCCCAGACACAGTTGTGACCAGGGCACCACGTGTGTCAACACTAACAAGGTATGTTCTCCTATCGACATTGTCGCTCATTATTGGTATGCAATTGTAATGCATAAATAATAATGCATAAATAATGCATAAATTAAAACAAGAAAATCAAGGAAAAATGGTGCGTGGAAACCAAAGAATTGGTGGTAATCTAAAAAAGGTTTTCGAAAAACTTGAAAAATTTGAAAAGTCGACCCCCTACCCAGAGAGGATATTGCCACATACAAACACAAAAGAACCTGGTCACATAATCATATGCAAATTCAGCAGCTGAAATAGTTATCCAAAGCAGAGAACATGGTTCAAAATTCATATCAATAACACCTAAATATTACAAGCTTCGACAAAACAAAAAACTAGTTCAAAAATGTGGCTTGAACTTCCCGTCGTCTTCTGACGCCCAATGTGAAAAGCGCCTAAATCAAGTGTCAACACGGAAAGTAAGTAGCTTAAATGGAAAATAATGGAAAGAATGGAAAGAAATGTGATTAAGAGTTAGATTCAGCGGTAAGGGCATTCCACAAAATTTTTAACCCTTTTTGAAGTGAATCGAATTTGGATAATTTAGATAAGCCCACCAAATTTTTAAAGTATTTTTCGCAAAGAGTATGAAATACTATATTTAGGACTCTAGTACACTGATTCAAGTACCATAATGGACGTGTTTTCCACAATTACCTACTTTCCGAAATGACTTTCAAATCCAGGATAAGTGCACTAAACTTTTGCACAAACATTTCCTAAACAGGCGGCACATAGGACTAAGACACTTCTCAAAATTGATTAAAACTCGCGATTATACTGCAATTAGTCTCCCGCACAATTTATGGTCCGTGTGTTTGTTCTCTCGTCTGTCTGACTTATCTGAAGCCTTCATTTTTTGTGAATATTGCTTCTTTTTCTGCAATTTTATTTGTAAATCAATGTTTCGAGGCAATTCAGTCAAAACAAATTCAGTGCCTTTTAAAAGTGATAATTTCTTCCAGTCCTTGAAAACGCAATATGCGTTCCCAAATGAATTTAAATCTAATTACGGCAGTTTTTGTGGATTGGGCTTCGGCATGTATTTTGCGGAAAGTCGAATCAACTTTTCAGCTTCGAGTTTAAAAGTGAAGAACACTGACTGGAAGTTCCATATAGAGCACCAACTTTTCATCCTTAAGTTTTGGAAATTCGTTTTACACGTATAAGTAATAAAGTAGAAAAAGTGAAATGTGGTTACAAAATTGAGTAAATTTATCGCAACATTTGGTACCGGGAGACGTCTGCAATGGTAATGAAAGTAAACAAATATTAGTCTCATTCAAAGGGGGAGGAGATCAATAGTAACTGATCAAGTATCAGGTTTATAGTAACTGGGAACTTGAACGGCATGAACATCGAGAACTGCGAGCAAAGATTTGATTACAGGAATTTGTGATTTGCTTTGGTCAAACTCGAATAAACAATGATAATCACTGCGAACCTAATTGTATTGATTTTAGCAGTAAAAAGAGCATGAACTCACCTTGAACAAGAATACGAAAACTACCTAGGTCTAGGCCTCGACTTATGAAAAGACTTATAAAAGTCTAGTAGCGGGGGCAATATTGACCATCGTTACACTGTCCAGCTTCCTAGTTAAAGTCGACCCAATATCTTTTCATGGGTCGAACTTATGTCTTCTTAACGAAGGAAGTCCAGCTAAAGTCTTTTCATGGGTGCAACATTAGTCTTTTCAGAAGTCTATTTTTTCAGAATTCGAAAAGTTTATTTTTCATCAGTACATACAGAAGCAGAACCAGAGCAAGACTAAATAGCTATACACCAGAGCAGTTCAACTAAAAAACAGTCGGAAATCAGCCAAAAGACGAAAATTTTGTCAACTCCTAAGATATTGCAGCAATTTTTGTACAACCATTCGGTGGAAGTCTATCTGTGGTTCTTCTGAACCGTAAAAGATGAAGGAATATACATGCTGACTACGCTATAAGCAATATAGCACGTAAAATTTTAATGCAAAAATCAGACTTATGAAAAGACTTTTTACTCGACTTTGTTTGCAAACATTGTGTCGAGCGTAAGTCCAGCCCAAATTTTGGATCGAGCCAAAGTCTTTTGTAAAATTATGGTTCCAGCTAAAGTTTTTTGAGAATGTGAGTCGAGCTAAGTCCAGAATGTCTAAAGTCCAGCTAAGATCTTTTCATAGCTCAAATGAGTAGAGTATGGTCTTTTCATAATTCTGTACCTATACCTGGGTAGACGTTTCTCGATTTATTCTTTGTGAGATAAGAATTGGTTGAATTCGAAGTCCAATTTGAGTGTGGGATTGCCGCCATGCTGAATTAAATATCTCTAGTGAACTTCATTCTTGTTGCATTCTCAAGCTGTGCAATGGCTTCCCCGACTGTGCAGACAGGAGTGACGAACAGCAGTGTGGTGGTAGTGGAAGTGGTGGGAACAGGTGTGGGCTGAGTGAGTACCAGTGCCAGCAGGACGGACAGTGTGTGCCAGGCAGCTACCAGTGCGACCAGTGGCCAGACTGTCCCGGGGGAGACGACGAACTCAACGTAGGAAAACAGTCCAAGTTTTAAATCTTGGCGCAGTACAATAACAGATACAAACTCAATAAACCGCAATTTTCCAAACAGTGAATGTGTTTCTCGCTTTTAAGTCAGTCTCGGAAAATTTTTCAGCTTAATTTTTCTCATTTGGGATTGCAGCGATTAAGACAAAAATAATCCATGTCATTATTCACTAGCGTAAATTGAAAACTTACGAATTGGCACGTTTTAGCTGCAATCTTGCTTTTGGACAAATAAAAGCAGACTCTGCTCAAAAATGGTGAAGAATTTCATGGTCACGGGAAGTAGGGACCTCAACTTGTATGAAAAGACATGAAAAGACTCATAATTCTAGTGGGGGGGGGGGTGCAATTATTGATCCAGTGGTCTAGCACGACTAAAGCGCGGTCGAGCGCGGTCACCTTTTGTGTCGAGATTGAGCACTTTTTTTATAATAGTGCGACGACGGGTCCATGTTCCCCCTGCCCCAACCTCCCCCCAACGAGGGAGTAGTGGAGTGTGACTTCCGCTGTTGGGATGGGGAGTGTATGCCCAGGAGGAGCAGATGTAACAGTGTGCGAGAGTGTTCACGAGGGGAGGATGAACTCTCCTGTCCAGCACATCAGCAGCCACAATACACCATGTGTACACAGGGACAACACAGGTAAACAAACAGGGAGTGTTGGTTATCAAAGCTGGATTAAGATCAGATCTTGGTATGGGACGTTGTTGGTTTCTGCAAAATACCCCCCCCCCCCCCCTACCTCCCTCCCCCCATCCAATGTAAATGCAAGGATCGAAATTACTTGACAAAACTACTACAAGCGAAAAGTAATTTTAAGTGGGGATTTTAGAAGAGCTTTCAATAAATGTCATAAATAGGTTGTATTTCAAAAATTTAATCCGTAATGACTAGTTTTCACTCTACCTCTCATTCAGTACGTTTAAAACACAAGAAAAAGGGTTACACAGTTTAGGAAATGAGATTCCCGCCTGTACTTTTTCAGTTTTAACGAGATTTAATCAAAATATGCAAAATTTATACAGAATACAAAATTTATCACCATAAGAATATTGTAAAAAACTGGAAACTGAATGCAAAAACGCCTCTTAAGCTAATGGCGATCAAAAGCTGTCTTTGGAAAGAACAGTTTGAAAAGTTCATAAAATTTCACCGTGAAATTCCCATGCAGACCTGACGTACAGCTGACTTAATTCCAACATTTAATCTTAAAAATTTGTTTAGTGGGTTATGGCGAAATTAAACGTCGATCTGCATATCTTGAACACATGAACGTGTTGATGCTTTTTTAAGTTTCGTCTACTGATGTACTTGTTGTTTTTGTAGGTGTGAGGATGGAACATGTATAGACGGGTCTCTTATGTGCAACTTCAGAGCAGACTGCTGTCGTGCAATGCCATGCAATGACTTCAGTGACGAAATAGACCAAAAGTGTGACAGTCTATACGCTAGTCAACAGTAGCACCTATTACCAACAGAAACTAATGCAGGCATTGGAGAAGATATATAATGAACTAATGAACTTTGAATGTTAACTTGTGAAAAAAAATGCATTAGAATAATTAATGTTGCTTTTAATAAAATATTTGCTGGTCAAATTTTGTCGGGAAGATTGTTCACAAAATTCTGATTGGTTAAAAACGAGTCAAAAAAGACTATTTGAGAAGAGATTTGAGACAAGGGAACTCTTGAGGCGTCCATCGTCAGAGATTGGTGAGAGTGAAAAAAGAGCTTTCAATCGTAGGAACAGTGAAACCATGTCCAACCTAATCCCTTTAGGAGGTGGAATTGGTCAAGATCCGTTACCTGGCTACACTTAATCTCCATTCCTTAGCGCGCAGTATTTCACATTAATAACATTAATAATGTATAAGAACTTCATAAAGTTAAAGAATATCAGTTCTAGATAGTGAAATTTTCTAGGGTTGAAAAATAGAAGGATTACGTATACAGTCAAATCTGGAATCTTCTGTGTTTCGATCGTGTTCCCTTGATATTCTTTTGAACTTTGACCGATATTTTGAACGTGTGCTTATGTGGTAATCCGCGCATGAGTATTGAGGACGTACGTAGAAGACGTTTTATATACGTTAAAATTTCGCAGGGGTCGGGACATTTCCAAGCAGTGCTGGTTTTTTAACCATAAAAACGTTTGGTTAAATATTTACATTTTCAAAATCGCTTCGTAAATATATGAATATTTTGGTCTTTATACTTCAGTAGAACAAACTTCTAAAGCCTGTTATTTGTCTATCTATTGGAAAACGTTCATGCAGTTTGACCATTTCGCTGCTTAGTTTTTCCTTAAATTTATTAGTTTTCTCTTTTCGGATTTCAATTGGCAAATTATTCCACTTCCTAGAAAAATTTCTAATCAGTGATCTGTCACTCCATTTGGATTGGCACTTATTCTTTGGGAAGTACTGGAGAGTTCTGGCGTTATTGGTCAGTTCGTACTTTTCAAAAATCTTGAATGAGGAGTTTTTGGTTTCTCGACTGCTCTCTTTATATTGTGAGAAGAGGTCAAAAAATTTAAGAAGACAAACGTTTTTAATGAAAAGCTCTGCTGGTAAAATTTTGTCTTTCAAGAATAGATCTCTTGCGCTGTCAAAATTTTTGCGCAGGTGGCAAACCTTTATTCCCCAAGTTATTTGTCTATTAACTCTCTGAAGTGACTTAACCGACAACGATTGAAAAAAAAAATGGCATTGAAATTGAGATGGGACAAAACAAGTGATTTAAACAGCCCGATTCTTGCTTTTAATGGTAGAAAATGTCTTACTAAGTAAATTGACCTAATAGCATTTGCCATTTTTGTTAACGTTTTGTTTAGCTGAATATCAAAATTTAGATTGCTATCAATCATTATACCTAAATAACGACAACTTGTTTTTGGCTCTATGAAAATTCCATTATATTGAAATTGTTCAATTTTTGATTCACCATTTTTTGAAAAAATCACAATTTCTGTTTTATCTCTGTTTAAGGTTAGCATATTTTGCCTCATATAACTGTCAGTATTTTCAAATACACTGTTAATTTCGCATAACAGATTTTCATCAGATTTGGAATGACAAAGAATGCATGTGTCATCTGCAAACTGTAAAACGTCCTCTCTTTTTTCATTTTTTCTGGGAAATCGTTGAAATAAAGTATAAAAATTAAAGGTCCGAGAACTGTTCCTTGAGGTACTCCGTGATTGATTGTCACCCAGTTCGAATATTCAATGCCGTTCTTTACGCATTGTTTTCTGTTAGATAAAAACGATTCTAGCATTGCAATTGATTCCGTACTAAATCCATTTTTTGCAATTTTTTCGAGAAAAATTTTGTGAGATATTGAGTTAAAAACTTTGGCCAAATCCATGAAAATACTAACAACGGTTTCGTTTTCTTCTAACAAACTGTCCACTGATTCTGTCAACGATATTTCTGTATCATTCGAAGATTTTCTTTTCAGAAACCCAAACTGATTTTTAGTGATTATTTCATACTTTTCAACATGTTCTAGCATTTGTTGGAGCAAAAGTCTTTCAAAAATTTTTGCAAGAGTCGGTGTAACTGAAATTGGTCGGTAGTTTTCTGCTTCCAGTGGATCACCTTTTTTGTAAATTGGAGTTACATATGCTTTTTTAAGTACATCGGGAAAAACACTTTTTGATATGCATTCGTTTATTGCAAACTGAAGATGTGTTCCAATAGACATTTTGCTACACTTGAAGGACCATGTAGTAAGTAATCCAGGACCCGCTGCTTTGTTTTGTGGTAATTGATCAATTACAGTAAACAGTTCTTTTCTCGTTATATGTCTGAAGGAAAACTCAGTTTTGTCAAAATCATAGTCCGGTAGCTCAACTTTTTCTGTCTTGCCATCGTATAAACCTAATTTAGAAAAACAAATATTAATTGTGTTAGCGATTTCTTTTTTGTCTTTTAAAATATCTTGTTTGAACCGAATTCTAGAAATTTCGCGAATTCTAGAAATTTCGCTGTTTTTATCCTCGTGTTTAATCTTTGTTTTAATGAATTTCCACTGTTGTTTTAAATCGGGAAGTTTTTCGAACAATCTCTGTGAATAACTGTGACTCGCTCTTCTAAGTAGTCTGGTTGTATGGTTTCTTATTCTTTTGTATGAGCTATATGTGTCAACGTCTTTTTTCCTTCCAAATATTGAAAAACCTTTGCATTTCGCTGATAAAATTCAATATTTCTCTGGATAACCATTTCTTTTTTGTTGACTTTGACGATGGCTCTCCTATTTTAATGTGAGCTACATTATTCAGAATAATTTCAAACATATTTGAGAATTTTTCAAAAGTTGAGTTTGCATTGTTTTGTTGATACATGGGACTCCAATCCGCGGATGCAATTGTTTTGTTAAGAATAACTCTACTAAATTGGCTAGTATCCCTGTAAACCACTGCGTTTTGTTGTTTTCATAATCGATATCCAGTGACGAAAGGAAAATTTGTGTAAAATGATCACTTCCAAATAACTGCTCGATAACAGTTGTATCCAAAATTTGGTGTTTTGTTGTTAAACAGTGATCAATCAGTGTTTCCTGATTTCCATTTGTTCAGATTGGAGTATTTTTATTTACTATATCAAGCCCATTGGTGAAAGCAAATTCTGTCAATAACTCTCTTTCTCTTTGATTGAAAAAATTGATGTTATAGTCTCCAAATAGTATTACAATATCTGTTATTGAATATGCGCCTGAAATTTCTGATGTCAACTCTTCTAGAAAAAATTCGCCCAAGTTTTTGTTGGAACAATAAGAAACGTTTACTAGAAGTTTTTCCTTAAACGGTGCTTGTATTTCAAGCCATAGTGATTCAAAAAAACTTCTGTTAATAGAGTTGAGATCATTCCGTATTTTATGTTTGAATGTATTTGGTACCCATATTCCTACTCGACCACCTCTCGTTAACTGCGTCAATTTTGATCTGCTTTGATGAACAAAGTGGTTATTGTTGCTGAAAAAAATCATGGGTATCTTCTGATTATCTTTAATCCATGTTTCAGTAACAATAAAGCATGTTTGTCTGTTCTGCTGCTGCAAAAAATCCGAAATTTCTTCGTGTTTGTTGTTAACGCTTCTAATATTTGTGTATTCAAAACATGGATGCAAGTTTGCGTTTGTCTTATGTTTTTCGTAGCCTTCGTCTCATAGATACGTTGCTGACAGAAGGTTGATACCCCACACTTGATATGTAATTTCTTAAGCTAAAAACCATTTTCTGGATTCCATTTTGATCAGAATGAATGCCATCATTTCGAATATATGTTTTTTCCAAATTATAATCCAGAACTTTTATGTCGGTATTTTGGAACTCGCCGCTTAAACCATCTGCTATATCGTCTAAAGCCTGGTTAAATTTGGTTATTTCATTATTGTTAGTTTCGCGTCCAAGACTGCCGTTTTTTACCTTGGGTAATTTACAAATCGCTACTTTGTAGGGCTTTAATTTATTAACGCACTTCGATAAAAACGACTCCCAACTCTTTAGCGGCATCTTCTCCTGCCGTACCTCGATCAATGGAATTATGTCCTGAATGAATAATCAGACATTCTGCTTTTGTTGATGGCGCATAATTGTCAATGATATTATTGAGGTCTTTTATTGTCGAAGATGGATAAGAATAAATGGCAGCATCATTACTGATGTCATTTTGGCGAACCAGTTTATACGAGCTGTCAGAAATAAATAACTGTTTTGTGAAACGAGGAACAAAATTTGGATAAAAATGACGGTTGACAGTAGATTTCACGCCATCTTTTTCTACTGTTTTTTCGCTAATTAAATTTGATTTTAATTTATCATTCTGACTCCTCAAAAATTGAATCTCATATTGAGCTTGATTATAAAGTTCTTTCTGATGTTCCAATTCGAGCTTAAGTCTATCCAATTCTTGGTTATTGTCTTGATTCTTGTTTGCTAAGTTAAATGACTCCCTTCTTTGATTTCTTAGTTGCATCACCGCGCTTACTAGTTTCTCTTTTGTCCATTTTGACAAACCCGAAATAGTGTCTGTCTTATTGATATCTATGCTTTAGGGTGATTGGTTTCAGTTATTCCAGCATAAACCAGAAAAAAAAGACGCGTCCTGAAAATGAGGCTATATTAAATTAAAGGTTAAATTGGTTTGGTCTCACCAGTTTGAAGTCCAGATATAGAATACCCAATAATTCGGTTTGATTGTAGAAGAAAAAAAACTTGTTTGCTTTATCGCAAAAACAAAAAAAGAGGTCTTTGTCAGATAACGTTCTCAATGAAGAATGTGAACAGAGAAAAAAAATCTATCAGCGTGTTCGTTCATATAAATTTACGCTGCTGACTTTGCTTTTTGACTTTTGAGCATCAAAAAAATGTTCCTGTTTGTTTGCGTGTTTGTGTGTGTGTGTGTGTGTTTGTATATGTATGAGTCCATGATAAATTTTCATCATTTTCGTGTTCAATTTCGTGTTTATATATTTGACAAGTCTATTTGACTTCTATTTCCTTAACTAAGTATTAAGTATAGTACTTAGTTAAGTTCAAAGCAATACAAACTTATCAAAAAAATCAATACACAAATTACAAAGTTACAAAAATACATCCAAATTTTTGAAACTCTGACCAATAACCCTAACAAATACCGTCCAATACTTGTAGCGAGGAGCAATTGAAGACAAATATTGACGCATGACCTCACGAAATCGCAATTCTGAGAGTAGGCAGGTGTATGATCCAGTTTCGTAACTAGGGTTAGTAATACAAGAGCAGGTTAAGAAAATAAGCCCCTGTTTAGTTTGCATTATTGAGTTTTTGTGGGAAACGATAAATTTTGCAACTAATATAATTGTTGGCGCCAAGTCTTTGACGAGTTTCTCTAGGAAGTACTCGTAATACTTCAGCAAAAAACCTCGGTCCCTCGAAATCCTCTCATCAGCTTTGAACGAAAATTGCAAGGTCACAGCAAATAAGTTTAATGGCATTTAATAGAAGAAAAACGTTCAAGTAACAGACGGAAACCTAGGTGGTTTTGCAATCTTAAAAATCAGTCCTCCAAGACGCTTGATTTTCTTGAGTTAAAAGCGGGGAACGTTTCATAGAAACCTCAGACTAAAGTCAACAAGGCAACTCGGTAATGTGCGATCGCGCATAAGGTTCCGACCCCGCTCATCCACAATTTTGATGAGGAACATAGAAAAACCCAAAATTTCAATTATTTTTTTAAAAAAATTGGTGTATGAACGAAAAGATAGCCTCCAAAGCAAATAACTTAGTGATGGAGTAAAAATGGTTCATTAGATTGATGAGATGTGCAAATAGTAAGAAAGCGAGTCAAAACGAACAGCAAAATCAAACAACAACAACAACAACAACAAAAATTAATTACATCAAGAACTTCATGTCCGTTTTAAAAAACAAAGCTTAATAAGAAAGTCAAAATTGCGTCAGATAAAACTGATAATAAACAAAAAAAACTTGTATTTCACCAGAAAAGATATGGGACTAGTCAATGAAAAAAGTTGGTAACAGTTAGACAATAAAGAACAAAAACAGTAAAATTGAAAAATTCGCTTATTTTTTTTTAAACAATTAATTTCATAGTAATGAAAACCATTAGAAACCAACTAAAAATTTCATATGTGTATGATTACCAATGCTTCTATAGAAGGAATTAAGAACTGCCAGTATTCAATTTTTTAATGCGGTTACAAAAAGAACAACAAATAGAAAACAAACAAAAAAATCAATTAAAGCTTGGCAGAAAAGGATTTCGAAACGGTAAAACCATAATATGGCCATCAAAATATGATAATTGCATTTTTTGCGAGCACCGATAAACGATTATGTGACCTCTCATTAATGAAGCTAGGTAACAGGTGGAATAAATTTTTTAAAAAAGTGCAAAATGAAGTAACATTTTAATTTTTTTCGAGAAAAATTTTTCCAAAGACATGAACGCCATTAATTACAGAATGAAATATCTAAATAGGTTCTTTTATTCATCCAAAACCCCAGAGAATTGCAATTATCCAGAACATGTTTTCCGTCTACAAAAAAACGTCAAATCAAAAATTAATTTGATTTCTCTTCTGAAGAAACCGTGTCGAAGCCAATAAAGTCATAACGAATTCTCCAAATATATTAGATTGTGTGAAACCAATACCCTTTTGAAACCTTCCTTCGGCAAAAAATAATGTCATATTTGGCCTGTAAATAACGAGATTAGATAACAAACAGACAAAAAAAGCAACAAAATTGCGAAGTTAAAAAGTTTTTTTTTAACTTGGAAAACAATTGTTTTCAGAGTCATGAAGGCCTTCAGCTATCTACTAATATCAGAATATTGGCTCATCCATTCGTCCATTAAAAAACCAATGAAACTGGGTCATTGTACAGGGAATTTGATACGACTAAAAAGACAAAGTAAAAGCGGCACTTAAAGACAATTTTTAAAAAATTCAAATAAATTCTTCGAGAAAGTAGTGTCGAAGCCGATAAATTCATAATCTATATCTTCAAGGTTTTAAGTTTTATCAATTCTGCTTTATTTTGAAATCCCATAATGTTATATATGAACTGTCAATAACGTGATTATGTGACAAAACTAGAAAACGTGAAAAATGCGCAACGCAAATACATAAAAATTTTTTTAAAAAGTGAAATCTAGTAGTGTCATATCCAGAGAACCATATCTTAAGGCATAAAGCCGCCATAATTGTTAAATTTGATTTCAAAAAGAAAAAAGAAGCATTCTTTCGTTGCTTACAATAAACTACCAGTTGATCAAAGTAAGAGAAAAATAGAGGCAACTTCAAGGCAACTTAAAAATCAAATACTTTTAAAAGTCAAAACGACCATAAGCTGTCGAGTAATCAACTAGACACAATATTATGGAGCTAAAAAGGAAACCAATTGAAACTATCATCAGTGAGCTTTGGTTTTAAATGTTCTGTTGTTACTTAATTATTGTAGAAAAGATCAAACTTTTTTTAAGAAAAAGACCGACTGATTTTGATCCGAATTATTTTTGGATTATACCAGTCCACGATTGGTCCGAAACTAGCCCTGCTAATGTTGTTTGTCCATTAGGAACACTTAGTTATTCGAATGTTATAGATATTGATATTTTGTTAGTTAAAATAGATTTTGCGTTTTTGATAATCAACGAATAAAATTAGCAGAAAACGGCAAAGTTTCAGTTACAGAGCACTCTCAACGAAATTTGAGGTAGAAAAAGCCCTCCTTTGGGTCTACAAAGATTGTGTTAGTGCTGTTTGGGTCTCTTCTTCCTGTAAATTTAATCAAACTGGACTAAAAAATCTTATTTCGGGCTGTCTTTTATGAAAAAGTCTTTATATTGAAATATTTAGCCTGAATTGTTGACAAAAAATTTATTAAAAATAGCCTACAATTTTTTGTGTCATTACAAGTAAAAATTAACAACACTTTCTGAAAAATTTAACAATTTTTAACAAAATTGGCGAAGTTTTATTCAAAAATTCCGGAAAAAGGGAATAAAATCTCACTGGAATTCACTCTATTTTCTCAAAATCGAAACCTCGATATCTCTCCGTAAAAAACGAAAGTGAAAAAAATCTTTTTAATTCTATATTCTACGGTGGACAAGCTTTCTAATGATACCACTCTCAACTCTCTACGATGAATATATCGATTGGCCAAAATTGACTGAACAAAAAAAAACCCATTTGAGCATATAGTTCCTTCCCCCTCAAGAGGGGTCGGAAAAAACGTGCGCATAATCCGTCGATTTAATCATTAAAAGCGGGGTATCAAGATGGAAACTAAGTGTTGATAGTATTCAATAACCGTTAAGGGCCTTAAGCAACAATAAATCATTCTTTCACTTTGTAAAGAGCATAAATTGTTGGCCTATTGTGATTCAAATGACTGCTCTGGATGTGCATTTGAGTTGATAGAACGGGGTATTCTAACTGGAACAATGTTTTTTACGTTTGTGGAATCATTAATTTTTTAAGTAACTTTTTTTTGATGAAACTTTTTTAATTTACGTAAAAAAGTTCTGGGCAAAACAGTTCTGGGATCACTGTTTTGGGCAAACAATTGCCAAAAACAGTGATCAAAACAGTTCTCATTCAGGACGGGACGAATTCAATTCTGAAAGAAAAACAAAAAAACATTGACGAGTTGTTTGAGAAATATACAGATTTGGTTGATTTAACAAGAAACACGCTGTCTCCTGAGAATATTTTACTAATGCAAGTGCCACCAATTCGTAATCTGCCAAAAAACGAACATATTAATGAGCGCATTAAACTTTTTAATAATAAAACAAATGCATTAGCAGGTGATGAAAATTATAAAGTTGCAATTGTGTACGACCTCATGAAAGCCATGCCAAGCTATGATAGTTTGTATTATGATGATTTGCATTTCCATTACAAACAAGGTGTCCCTTTTTTAAAAAATTGTGTGCTTTCTCAATTGCTTCCCAAATCCAATAATTTAATAGCTCTGAATAACAACCAACGTAATCCAAACCAAAACCCAAAATACCGCAATCATTGGAGACAGAGTTACAATTATATGAGAGGTCAATACTAGTCGAGATAATTGTTTTGCTGAATATTCCTAGTTTCATTTGTCTTCTTTTATTTTTATTGTTTCAAAATGAAGCTTCAGTTCCACTTTATTCTGCTTCTTATTTTGTGTGTAATCACATCAAAAAGGAACTGGGTCTTCACTACTACACCAATAAATCCTGAGAGTGAGAGGATGTCATCGTGCATGTCTAATAATAATGCGTATCCAAAAAACAAGATCATTTTTACCTGCCTGTTAAATAATTTTCTTTACTCCTTGGTTGTGATTAGATTTTTTTTGTTTTTGTCAGGTGACGTAGAATTAAACCCAGGGCCACCTCTCAATTACAGGCAGTTTACCACCTTAATGAAAAATACAACGATCAAGTAAAGTTTCTACATCAAAATTGTCAAAGAGTGCTTGGACAAAGGTTGCTCCTTAAGAATTTTCTAACTGACCTAGGTGACAACTGTATTTCGGGCTTCCCAGAAACGTGGTTGAAATCAATTAACGATATTCCGTTTTGGTCGATACACTCAGAATACTTAGTGTCCTTCAGATGCGACTGACGTACTGATCTTCAAGAGAAAAATAAAGGCGGTGGTATTCTTTTGTTTGTTCTGGAAAAATTTCATCCAAAAAACGAAATGATCTAGAGACAATGTCAAAAAACCATTTTGAAAGTGTTTGGGTAGAGTGTAAAATAAATAAAAAGCCCGCGTTGATAAATTTGGCTTACTGTCCAAAAAAAAACAACTAATAAATTTGTTTTTGGAAGAGCTAGCCCTGGGTTTAGATAGAGCAGCGAGTGAAAATAAAAAAATTTTTCTACTAGGTGACAACAACCTTAATTAATTTAATTGCAATGAAAGAAATCTCCTAGAAACTCTGATCTTGACGTACGGTTATTGAATTCAAATAAAACTTTAGCAACAAGAGAAACGTCAAGAACGAAGTCGCTAATAGACTATGTTATATGCGAAAATTTTTTTAGTTTCCAGACACTAGACTCGATTCTAAAAAGTGATCACTCAGCCCCGCTTACTTTAATTGGTGAAACCCTTAAATATAAAAAAGAAGCTATCAAAAAAATTGTGTTTGATAAAACAAACTACTCTAAAAATGCTTTTTCCCTAGATATTGGAAAGATAAATTGGATATCATTTTATTTATCAGAAAATCATGAAATCATGTATAAAAACTTTTGTTCGTCATTGGAAACGGTAATTAAAAAGCATGCTCCACAAAAGACCGTCTTCATACGCCATGACAAGCCTAAACTAACGCTACATCAACAATGGATATCAAAAAACACAGTAAAAAAGTTTGCAAAGACATCAAATAAAAAGAACAAAAATGTTTTGAAGCAGGAAAATGAAAAACATCTGCTAGATGTGTTTCAAAACTTAAAAGGTACAAGAGAAAGGTGGAATTTTATCAACGAAATCAGAAACTGTGAAAAAACACAGACAGAAATACCAAGACTCAAAAACAGTTTTGGAACGGTTTTGACCAATGGAAATGATATTGCCAATCTTCTCAACTATAAATTTTCAGCGTTAGGTGAATATTTTGGTAAAAAAAGAACAGTATCAATTTTGTAATAATCCGGCACGCAACAGTAACAAATTTATATTCAGGTAAACGACAACCAAGGAGATATTTGATATACTCAACAATTTAAATGTTAAAAAACCGTTGGGTTCATCACTCATTCCAGCTTGGGCTTTAAAAGATGCAAGAGATCACAGAGCTGAACCTCTCTGTTGTTTTGTTCAACCAATTCTTAACCGAACAACGCTTTCCTGACCACCTTAAGCGTGCCCACGTGTTGCCTCTTTTCAAGAAAGATGATCCTGAAGATCCGATAAATTATCGACCAATTTCGCTTACTGGAGCTCTAGCTAAAATTTTTGAAATCCTTCTTCAAGATCAAATATTAGCCTATTTAGAGAAGAATAAATTGCTTGCAACAACACAGTTTGGATACAGAAAACAATTGTGAACTACAGTTGCTCTTTTATATTGCACTGAAAAAATCAGATATGATCTCAATAAAAAAAACATAGTCACAGGACCTTTTTTTGGACCTATCTAAAGCTTTTGATTCGATATCACATCCTATTCTTCTGCACAAAACTTAACTTTTAGGTTTTAGTGCACAAGCAAATACAATTCTAAAATCTTATCTAGAAAACCGTGTGCAAAAAGTCAAATTCTCGAAGTATGAATCAAAATGGATAGCACTTAACCGTGGAGTACCACAAGGTACTGTGCTAGGCCCACTGCTTTTCAACATATATGTAAATGATATGAAAGATGATACTGATGTTAATTCTAATATAACCCCGTACGCTGATAATACTTTTATCTTTTGCAGTGGAAAAACAATTGATGAATCAAAGTTACATCTTGAAAAAAGTATTGCTAAACTCATTCACTTTTTTAGGAAAAATGAGTTAAATGTAAATGAAAGCAAAACCGAATTCATTATTTTTGGAGCCCCTAAAAGAAACAAAATCGAAGAAATAGTTGTTAACGGATGTACAGTTCTCGAGAAAAAAGTTGTGAAATACTTGGGATTTCATATTGACTGTAATCTTTCTTTCGATGAAGAAATAAAAATTGTGCTAAGAAAAATCGCTGTTGGCATAAAGGTCATTTATTCCATCAAAAATATGTTTCCTGAAAAAACTAGATCTGCTTTACTGAACGCTCTTGTTTTAAGTCATCTGCATTACCCAATTGTTCTGTTCTCAGGTCTTAAAAAATCACTTCGAGTTAATCTAAATAAACAATTGAACTGGGGAATAAAGGCACGTTTCAATAAAACCAAATTTGACAGGACCACTGATCTCAAGATCAAACACAAAATTTTACCAGTAGAATACCTCATAAAGTATCGGGTTATTATATATTTTATAAAGCTTCTAAAAGCAGATCTACCAGCTTTCGATGAACTCAAGTTAGCCATCCTAAGTGCTAAAATGAATGACCGTACAAACAAGCTGTCATTTGGAGCAAACCAAAAAACAAATATAATGCAAAACTGTTTTTCAAAAAAAGCAATTGACTGGTATAACGATTTGCCTCTCACCTTGAGGCGAAATATCCCTAAAAAGCGGGCTCTCAAAACTATAATAAAAAATCATTTCTGGAATGAGTTTCTAAAAGACCCAACGGTTTCTGAATTTAATTCTAATCTCAAATCTTTCAAGTTCAATCTTAGTTTGATTTAGTTTTAGGGCGTCGTTTAGTCTTCTATGAAATGTTAATTGGAGAATTAGCTTTTTTAAAAATATTCTCTTTTCTCGAAAATGTTAATTGTAGAATTGGCATTTTTTAAAATTTTTCAATTATAATTCATCTCTCTTAATTTGTCGATATTTTAGCACATTGTAAATTTAATACAATTTTTAACTTTCACAATATGTGACGTTTGTTTCATTTATACTTCTTAACACTACATTGCCTTTAAACGATGTTCTGTATTTTATAGTTCATACTCAAAGGAATTAACAATGTTTTTCTTTTTTTTCTTTTTTATGTAATTTTTCTAATTGATGCAATTTTTTGTACCTCTGATCAATTTAGTGTTTTGAAATTTAAAGTACGACTGCTTAGGAAAACAGCAGTGCTCGGAAGTCTTCGACTCGTTGCAACTTTCATTTTAGCATATAGAAACGTCTTCTACGTACGTCCTCAATACTCACGATGCGGACTACCACATGAGCACGCGTTTAAAATCTCGGTAACGTCCAAAAGAATATCAAGGGAAAACGATCGAATCAGAGAAGTTTCGAGATTTGAGCTGATAGAACGGGGTTTTCTAACTGGAACAATGTTTTTTACGTTTGTGGAGTTATTAGTTTTGTTCCAGCAACCAAAGATTACTTGCGTTCAAAAGCCGAAAATTGAGACAATTTCTTACAAATTGTTCAGTTTGTTTTATCTTCTTAACTAGTGACTGTCTGCCGAAAATATTAAATAGGTGTCCCAGTTAAGTTTGAGAAGCGCAAAGTAAAATGAAGACTTTCTGGAAGAACGTTAGTTTAATTCTAAAACTTTACATCTTTGTTTAAACAATTTTTTAGACGATAATTCAGTCTTTTATTGTAATATTCTAAACGATTATTTGTCACTCCTATTCTGAAAAAATTGTCTCTTAAATGCTAAAATAAAAACTTCCAAAAAACAACTTAAAATCAATTTCTGTCAGGTCATTTCTTCTGTCAAGTAACCTTAATTTGTTCATGTTGTAATCGATTCGTATCTTGAACACATTAACCACTTACAATAGCGATCTTATCAGATCAGTCATGTGTACAACGCTGTGTTACGTTTAAGCAAGAAATTGTTGAACAATTTTTTTTATCTGAAAGAAATAAATGCTGCATTGAATTGGACGCTATGAAAACCAGCAATCTTTGAAAAGATTAAAACAGAAGACTCGCTTGTTATGAAAATTTTAGATTTGTCGTCTTTGTCGATATCGAAGAAAAATTTGTTGAGCATCAAACAATGCTTAAAACAAATTGCTACAAACCCTGATCATAACAAGCTTAAAATTGAAAACCAAACTACATGGTAGGAAAAATAATTAAGTTTCGAGAGGAACAAAGAAGCCTGATTAATATTCAATTACGAAAAAATATGTAGTTGCTGATCAGACACGTAAGGAAATATTTCATTGGAAAATCTTATAAAAACTGCTCACTAACATTTTTGTTTTTCCTTTGTTAAACCCAACTTTTGAAAGCTCTATATGTCATCTGAAAGCAAATTTTTTATCGCAAATATTGTGCTAGATAACTGCATATTTTTTACTCGCAAACTAATGTGCGTAAGCTGTTTCTAAATTCTGTTTTATTCTTTTGATGTTAAAAAGAAGAAATAAAAAGAAGTTTTTGAAAACTAATTGAACTTTTTTTTAGACGGTAGTCCAGCTATTTGCTGTAAATTTATTCTATAACGAATAACTGTCACTGCAAAGTTTTTCAAGTATTATTTGAAGTCAACTCATTTTCTTCTGTCAATTTCTATTACAATTGATTTGTTGTTATAATTGATTTACATCTTGCAGACATTTTTACAACTAATACTAGCGAAGTTATCAGATCAGTCATGTGTACAACGATGAGTTGTAGCAATAAATTGTAGCCCAAACTTATCTGAAAAAAGAAAACAAATAAATGCTGCATTAAAATTGTTGCAATGATTCTGCAGAGCAACAAAAAACGTGGTTAGAAGTTTTTGAAAACTAACAATCTATAAATAGAGCAAATTAGAAGACTCACTTTTTCCGTGAGTAGCATAGAAGGATCTCACAATCGCATTTGAAAGCGTAAGATATGTGTGAAATGATATTGGGTAAACGGTTGTTCAGAAATGTTTTTTGAGCACCAATTAATGTTTTCGACAAATTGTTACAAAAAGATGTTATCAAACCTTAAATTGAAAACAAAACTACAGAAGGAAAATAATGGAAAATAATGGATAGATATTTAGTTGTCGGTGTTGTTTTGTTTCAGTTTTTTCACAGTTCTGAAGTAATCTCTCCCTTCTCTTCTTCTGGAATATCGTCCGTAAAGCTCTGCAATTTTGGTAATCACAATGAAGGAAAGATTACATTTACAAGCGTTTTGCTCGTTGATTTCAGCATCAACGTATTTCAACGTAAGTTGTCATTCGGCAATGGATACCCTTCACATATCCATGTCCGTATTTAGTTCAATTGCATCATTTAGTTCCATTTGAAGGGCAAGTGCTGTTCTTATTTCAGTTAACTTTACTTCCTCCCATTTTTAGTAAAGTAATGTCTGTTCATACTGTCTATGCAGGAAATTCATTTGTTCATACTATAAACAAATCTTAAAGTTAATTCCTTGTTCGTGATCGAGTTGAACAAACCTTATTTCTTAAAATGTAATCATTTTAATTTCAGTCTTCCATTTGCAGCGCTAGAATTCAGTTTAATTTAAATCTTGCAAAACGCTTTTCAATTAAGCTCAGTAATTTTGACAAGTGCCAATCGCACCGCGATTGACCATTCTAGATATTAGTAAATCGGATATAAGAAATTGGCTTGCCACTTGCGGCGCAATCGCTCAGTTCGACTTGTAATAAAGCATTTGCAACTCAATTGAATCTACCCATTGCAATTGAGTATAACATGACGCAGTCAGCAACGGACTCTAAGAAGACACCACTTCACATAGAGGCATTTTGGGAAAAGCTGGCAGCAACACTTCCTCTGACTTGTGACAAATGGACACAACAGTGGAAACTAGCACTACTAGCTAAAGAGGGAATCCAATTAGACAATCTGCTAAAAGATCCTCACGCAACAGTAACTTGCCCGCCTGAACCAACTTATGAAGAGCCAGTAGAAAATCATACACAAGCGACGGAAAGAGATCAGAAAGTCCGTAATCAACAATTGAAAGTAAACTGGCAAAATCGTTGTAAAAAGGTTGAGGAGATTGGAATTTTGTGTGGAGATAAGCCGTGGGGAATTTGCGAACAAAAAACGATATCGTTGTTGTATTTGAGTATTGGAACGGAGGGACGACGAAGTTTCAGGAGTAAACACCCCCACTTCCAAATAGAGAAACAACCTTTCAAAGAATTGTGGCAGTCAATGGAGGATTCTTTCACGAAAGTTCGTAACATAACTTACGATCGCTTTGTTTTCTATTCATGTAAGCAGCAAACAGGAGAGTCTGTTGAAAGTTTCTATGGTCGTCTCACAGAACTAGCGGAAAATTGTACCCTTGGTAGTGAAGAAACTACCTTGATTTGCAATGCATTCATATCGATTATGATTGATCATGAGACTCAAAAAGAACTGTTGAAAGAGAAGTCGAGCAATCCAAAGCATTGGAGATAGCTATGCAAATGGACATGGGGGCGCAGAATCAGCAAAAGATAAACCGGAATTTGATGTCAGGCACAAATCCTGTCAATTCAATCAACAGTAACCAAATACGCAAACCAAGCGAGATTTCACACGATACGCAACTGTGCACCAGAATTACCAATACACAAGCAAATGTATGAATTGTGGCCTTCGTTGGAGTCATAACCATACGCAGATTTGCCCCGCGAATGGTAAGAAATGTAATAATCGTGGCATTATTGGCCCTTTCGCAAAAAAATGCCGCAAACCGAAAAAGTCACAGGGACAAACACAGAGAGCCCAACAAACGAACGTCAATCAATTTGACCAGTCTCCCGAAACGAGTGATGATGAAGAATCCGTAAATTACATAACAAGATACCAACAACTGTATGAACAGGTGTATGACTCAAACTACGACAGCGATTCGGACGATTACGTGGCGGTGATTTCGTCTGACTCGGTACATGAACTGGAACCATTAAATGTAGAGGTAAAACTGGGAGAAATTAGAGCACTCGCAATGATCGACTCTGGAAGTGCAGTTAGCATCATAACAGAAACTTTGGCAGACCAAACCCTCCGAACCACAAAATCTGCAAAGTGGACGGACACGAAAGAAAGAAGGAACTTGAAAACTTTTTCAAATGAACCCATAAAAGTTCTTGGACATTTGGAAACCACAGTAACCTACAATCAGTGGAAAGATAGAGCAGCTATGTTGACTGTGGTAGAAGATGGGCACAGAAACATAATCGGGAGGGACCTTTTCACAACCCTGGGACTTGCGGTGGTACAACAACAACCAGAAAATGGTAAATGCGTTAATAACATTAATACCTCTACATGTAAAATTAAAGAGACAATCGCGACGCAATTTCCTCATTAGGTATCAAGAATTGGTTTGTCTAAAACACATGTAGCGAAATCAAAGGTTCATCAAAAGTTTACAGCAAAGCATCAAAAAGGTCGACGTGTTCCGATAAATCTACAACCTAGAGTGTCGGATGAATTAGAGATATTACAGACAGAAGGTCATATCGAAAAACTATCTAGTTGCTCTGACGAACATTTCATCTCCCCAATCGTTATCACAGTAAAGAAAGACCAATCAATACAACTCGCATTAGATTCCAAAGTATTAAATAAAGCCATACATAAAAATAAATATCAAATGCCCAATATTGATATGCTAATTGATACAATATCACAACACCTTACCAACACACAAAACGGTCAACAAGCTTATTTCACCACATTAGACTTAAAGTATGCATATAGCCAATTAAAATTACACCACGACACAGCAAAACACTGTAATTTTAACATCATCTGTGGAGAATCTACTGGTACATATAGATTCAAAACTGGTTTTTATGGTCTTACAGATATGCCGGCAGAATTTCAGAAAGCAATAGACTATACACTTATAGGTCTACAAAACACATATTGTTTCTTGGACGATATCATAATCGTCAGTACCGGCACTGAAGCAGACCATTTGGCATATGTTTTCAAATGTTTAAAAAAATTAGATGACGATAATCTAAGAATTAATCTTCAGAAATGTCATTTTGCAAAAACCGAAATTGAATGGCTGGGTTATAAGTTTACACAAACTGGAATCTCACCCCTAGAAAGTAAAACTGCAGCAATTTTAACAATACCACCACCAACAACACTAAAACGCCTTAGATCATTTTTAGGGTCAGTACACTATATTGGAGAATTCATACCACATCTTGCTTGCACAATTATGTCACCCACTTCGACCACTTCTCAAAAAATCAGTAAAGTTTATCTGGACACAAGAACACACAAAACATTTTGATCTGATCAAAGAAAAAATTGCCAATAGCACAGAAAATAGCCACTATAATCCAAAACATGATGTTCGAGTCAAATGTGATGCCTCCAGTTCCGGACTGGGAGCAGCATTGGAGCAAAATACACCAGACAGTTGGAAACCAATAGCATTCGCATCAAGATTCCTCAACTCAACAGAGAAACGCTATAGTTATAATGAGTTGGAGCTATTGGGAATAGTTTGGTCAGTTGACTATTTTAAATACTATTTGTACGGAAAAAATTTTACAGTAGTAACAGACCACAGAGCTCTACTGTCCATACTCAAGGAGCACAGATCAAACAAATCTTATAACAGCCGACTATCACAATGGATAGACAGACTACTTCCGTACAACTTAACAATAGAATATTTGCCAGGTGCAAAAATGGGTCTCGTTGACTATATTTCAAGGAACCTATATGCGAGAGCTAAAAAGATATCTACATATGACGAACACTTCGTTGTAGCAACAATATCAAAAATCCGTGATTCTATGAAACACCTGATTACAAACAAACAAAACGCAACTAAAAAATTTAATGACATATAAAAGTCAAATTTGCCTTCACACAAGTTAAAACGGCCATCCGCGCCGCAACTACCTACATTACTAAATACCAATTCACATATACGCAATAAAGCATTTGCATCACAATTACCACCTAAAACACCATTTGCGACGCAATTACCACTTACTAATTCTAAAATTAATCCGCATTTTAAACATACATTTGCATCGGAAATGCCATTGAGTATAACATAAGTCTTAAAATTCTCGGCTTCAAGCCAGCCGTCTGAAGAAATCGACATCGTGATTTGTCGTTTTTTTCATGATTCTCCTGCAGCGGAAAACAAATTTACCTCTGGCCTTCTGGTTTCTTGTCTTAGACAACGAAAATAGTTCACTCGATCAGTGATTGTTGCCTGCTGGAACCAGTTTTTCCATAAAAAATTGTTTCGACCATAAGTCATGTTACCATTAGCAAGTCATTAAGCTGACAGAAAAAACGAAGAGGTCGAATGTTGGGATCTTAAACTTTGCAAGTACGCCTTTTTGGTTTTCTCTATTTGCTAACATGCAATTAGCATTTAAATTGTACACAGATCATCACTGAAATTTGTTGATGTCAATCAATTTCCCAAGATCTTGCATGGTTCTCCGTTTATGAGTCAATTAATAGTCAAACTACTAGTCAAACAATATGTTCATATACAGACGGAACAATTGTTCTCGAGTAGAGTAATCAGATAGACGTTGATGATGGCGCTCATTTTACAATTTTGATAGTCCTGATGAACCGACATATCCAAATTAAAATTACAAACACTCGCATAATCACATGAAAGAATATGTGCTTCCTCTTTTGTCTCCCTTACAAGAGAGTCCCGAAACGATGATCTGAAAACCGAGCAAAGTGCTCTGAAAAGTCACATTAGGTCACTCAGGGGCCAAGTTGAAACCGGACATCGAAGTCAGAGAAATCGTATATTCCTTGGGGACCAGGAAGCTAGTAATTGGGATATGACACTTCCCGGGTCGAGGCGTCACCGCCATTCAACTCAAAATTATGTACGATAAGTAGTGAATGCGGTGAAATTACATAAATTCACCGTTAAACTAAAAGGTAAACTTACATAATTTCACCGCTTAGGAAAAAGTGTTAAAATTGTATGAGAACAGCAGTGAATGAAGTGAAATTACATAAATTCAACGCGTAACTTAGTGATGAAATTACATAAACTCACTGCTTAGAAATAGTGTTAAAATTGTGTGAGATCAGCAGTGAAAGAGATAAAATTACACAAATTCACCACTTAACTTAGTGGTGAAATAACATAATTTCATCGCTTAGAAAACGCTCCGATTTGTTTTTGTTCAACGAAGTTAAGATACATTTATTAAAATTATCTCCGAAAATTTACCCACGACCAGTCATACATCTTTTTGAAACTTTTTTTACGCGCTGAATTTATGCAATTTCATCACTAGAGTAAGCAATGAAGTTACAAAAAATCACCACATTTCACCGCTAATCTTTCAAAAGTTCAACGCGTTTGTTTTACAAAATGAAGAGTAAATTTGATTTAAATTCAAAACAGATATGCTTGATTATAGTGAGAAGTGGAGCAGTGGAAGAACAAGTGGCGGACATTCAGGAGGTGAGAGTTTCGAATCCGTGTACGCTCGCTCGTTTGTAGCGGTGAACTTACATAATTTCACCGCATTTCACGGCAACATTATGTACGCAAATCGCGGCGAAAAAAAACAACTTTTCACCGCTTACCTTACATATTTTTCCGTTTTTTTTTCTCAAACCGGGTTAGATAATTAAATGTCCAAATGAGATGGAATAAATGTGTTTCAATTTTGCTCCAATTTTGAAAACATAAATCTGTCAACTTCAACGATTTATTCGGTCAGTTTTAGAAACAAAATACGTTTCTCGATTGAATCAAAAATAATTGTACTATGAGTATTCGATGTGCGACACTGAATTTTAGCTTAGATTTTTCCTGTCCAATAACAAAACAAATTGAACTAAAAATCACCGAATTGGTTTCGGAGTTTTATAAAAAAGATGAGTAAAATTTTTTTTGAATAATTTTATCTAACTTTTGAATATCCTATTAAAAAATTGGTAATTATATTGATAATGAACAAAAAGCACTATTAAAAACAAATTGAGGATGAAAAACAAGTGAATCCAATAAAATTAGTGGAAAAATTAGAATGCTAAAAACAAAGGCTGGACATAAGACAATAAATGACGGGAAGTGTAAGCTATCTAAAAATTAGCCACGGATAATAGTTACACAAATAATTTATTCAGTTAACTTTGTTTCAAATTAAAGTAGAGGAGCAAAGCTGCAATGACGCTTATGTCAACAGCAGGTTCCCTAATGAAACATCAATAAGAACAACAACGACAACTCTCCAGAGAACTATTTATTAATGCACTAACAGATTTTAAAAAAGAAAGGACCTATGCCACTATATAAAGATGAGACGTCAGTAGGTTTAAAACACAAAATTTTATCAAACAAAAACCATGCAATTTTTTTTAAAGATTAACAGTAAAGATAGTTTTTGAAATTATGCTTGGGCCTTTTTTAAGGAGAAGATCTGAGTAATGTTTATATGGGCGCCTCCGCTAGCATGAGCTGCGATCGGCGCCCATAAAAACATTACTTTATTTCCCTTTGTTTTATCCACTATTTTTCATTTTATATTCCTTCAAAATCTATCATTTCCTGTCTCACTTGGCACAGTGGTTAACTCGTTGAGTTGAGTGAAGTTGCTTTAGCAAACGGAAGGTTTGGCGTTCCTTCCTCACTGTATCCAGTGAACGTCCCCCGATTTGATTAATTACTATGAAACTAAGTGAGATAAAAAAAACCAAATTCACAGTTCTTAAAAAGAGTAATCCCTGCTTTGAGACTGTATATGGGACACAATGTGATGAGTATAAAGTCAAAAACGCTGAGATCGGTAGAAACAAAGTGATCAGTGTTTTATGTTTAGTATAACGTTTTAAAATAAATCAAAAATTGATTATTCATATTGTTTCATTTTCAAAATTAATTTTTTTCCAATAAAACCAGCTTAAATCTTTTATGATTGTTAATTTCTTTTGCTAATATTTATATGAAAAAATTAATAATCTTCGAATCAACATCACTGATATTGAAACATGGTCTAAAACCCATTTAGCTTTCTCCAATATAACAAAACCAAAATAATTAAACTTCTCTAACTTTACCTCATGTTTTATGTACAGCTATTAGTTCATCATCAATCTCTACAGCATATTAAAAACTGATATGTTTCACTAATTTAATGTATCTATCCACATCATTAACTATCTCTAAATCTTGTCTATTGTACACATTTTCTTTTGTTTTTCCATAAAAAGCATTATTCAATAACTTGAAGAATACATCACCAAATTTATCTCCCTTAGCTTTAGCTTCTTTTTTTCTGAATGTTAAACTCAATATAAGATTTTAATCTTTCACTTTTACTATACTCTAACTTTTGCTTAATTGTAACATCTTCCAACCTTAAAACTTTAATTAAATACCAAACTAACATCTCTCCATCAATTACATAGTCTGCCTTATCCGTTAATTGTAACATCAAATTTTGATTTGGTTTGTATCTTTGCTTTTCATTTTCACTTTGATAATATGTAAACTGATCAATCTTAGCCTTTGTCTTTTCAGGAAAGAAAGGATACTTCTTTGTTTTTTGTTGAAACTCATCATTATACATTACACCAATGGTATAGATATAGCCTGTATTATTACTAGAGCTGATGGAATTATTTTCTGCAAAGCCAGTTTCTGGATCATTACACCAGTAGGTAAAGCTTGCACCATGGCAGAGGAATATTATGAGTTGAAGTCTAAGTATTTTAAAAAGTTCTCTTTACCTCTATACTTAGGATCTATTTGTTTATTTTTACATTCAACATGACAATCAACCAATAGTGAAGCTAACCCACCTCTAATAACATGATGTTTTTATCATAAAAATTAATTGTATTTTCTTTATAATATTTAAGTCTAACATTAGTATTTTTCAATCCACATACTCAAGTTAATCCAGGAGTGGAATATGTGTAACAAGGATCCATTTCATAATATTCTAAACACTTATCTTTTAGCCTTTCAAATACATCCACTGGTAACAATACATCAGTGGAATATGTGTAACAAGGATCCATTTCATAATATTCTAAACACTTATCTTTTAGCCTTTCAAATACATCCATTGGTAATAATACATCAGTTTTAAGATATGACATCATAAATTTTATTCATTGTTTCACATCCAGACTCATTCCAACAATCTAATGCTTGCTTATACTCTTCATTAGTAATACCACTTTTTTCAACTTAGAACAGAATACTTCCTTATGTGGTAATGATGTTTCATTAGGTTTATCTATACTATCTAACTATTCAAATGGGAATATAGATTTTTGTCTCTCTTACTCAAATGTGTTTACTGTTACACACTCTTTATCATTCATTGTTTTACTTATACCATCTAAGCTAAGTGGATGGAACAACCTAAACATATCTGATGGTTTAGCATGACTCATATCAATACAATTATAATTCTCATCAGTTTTAGTCAATACTTTAAGTCTTATCTTCTTTGCTAGTTTAGTTATAAATAGGTGGTTATCATAATTAGTAGAATTAAATGTATATATTGGTACAAAAATGTACTTGGATTGGTGGTTACACTTATTGTAAGCATATCCCCTATATTTACCATTTAGGTGATCATGATCTCTAACAATGTCTTCACTCATATCTTCGTTACAATAATAACATTCAATATGAAGTGGAGTAATACTATCTCCTTTTAATGGAATATTTATACTAAATATCTCTTTGAATAATTTATCATAATAACTCATCCTACTTATAAACCAATCAAAGACTTCGGTCCAGCCGCCATTTTGTGGATCTTCTCCACAAAAACTTTCTTACTTATCTTCTAAGATATCAGAATAATCACTTTTTATATATAAAACCCAAAAGCAATAGGAATGTAATTTCTGTTTTTTATTATACATTCAAAATCATGATGCATAGCAAATGGTACTCTGTTTTAATAGTGGAACTTATCAAACTTTAGATAATCATCAAGATGGAATATTCTTTTTCCAATATTATTACACAATTCTAAATGTTTATTTAACGCATTTTCAGTTCGAAATAACACACAACATTTTAGACATGGATAATATTTATGTGTAGATGATCTTAATAAAAATGATACATCTTTACGTAGGAAATAATGATTATTCCAGTATAAAAACTTACATCCTTTAGGATCATTATGATTGATTAAAACAAGATTATCAATTTTTTTTATTTAGATTAATTTATATTAAATAACTTAAGTTAACATTAAATAATACTTTATCTTTGTTTAACTCTTGCATTTTCTTTTTATCTTTTTATCCATAAGGAGGTGGAAACTTTGGTAGTTTTATCTCATTTTTATGTTCAGTTTTATTATAATTACTAGTTCTATTAAACTTACATTTAGCAGGATGTAGATAAGCTATTAAACGCCCAAATAAACCTTTACTATCATTATTATGTATATTAAGTATACATCTTGATTGAAGTGAAGTTCTACATGACAACCACCACTAGGATAAAACCTGTGCATATACATAGTTCTTTTAAAAAATCTTTGCATGCTCCAACCAGATTGTTTCATTTTTTGTTCTTGCATTCTAGTCTCAAGTTCACTATTAATCATATCCAAGTCATTAGGTCCATTATGTTGTCTAGTCGTTAGTCTAAATGTGAATGAATTCATTTTCTTCTAACTTATCATCTTTAGGTTCTGTATATTTTACTACATCAAAGGTGTTAAACTTAATATGGGGATGTATGTTTTACATTGTCTCTAATACTTTCAACAATTTAGGTTCTTCATAATTACCACTTGTTATTATTATTTGAATATACTTCATATTATGATCTAATCCTAACTCACCACTTTCTCTCTCCACATACCATCAGCAAGCTTTTTTTGTTTAACATTTTCTTTATGTTCATCTGATTCAGTGTGTTTATTTTTATTGTTATATCTAGGGTAACATGTATCGCAATAGCCTGTACTATCTTCAGTTATATTATGGGTCATTGACCGCGTTTCAAAATTATCTTTAGATATATTATCCTTATCTTTACCCTTAACATTATCTAGATGCATCTTTGTTTTTAAATGTTGATCCACACTATATTCACTTAAGGTAGACTTGCATGTTACACATTCAAACTTACTGCCATTCTTTATTATTTTCCCATTATTTATCCTTACATTATTCCTATGTTTTAGGGTTCCTATTTGTTTTCTATATTCAGTATTATTATTTAGATACATGTCACAATTATCACAATACTTTATTCCCTCTAGTTCAGGATTCTGTTTATCTATCTTTTGTTCTATATTTACATTAGCACTCTCAGTAAATTTATTTCTATTATATACTCGCTCATTCTTTTTATGTTTAATTGATTGAAAGCTAAGGGAGATAAATTTGGTGATGTATTCTTTAAGTTAATGAATAATGCTTTCTATGGAAAAGAAATTGTGTACAATAGACAAGTTGTAGAGTTAGTTAATGATGTGGATAGTTATATTAAAATTGTAAAATATTTTAGTTTTGAATATTCTGTAGAGTTGGATGATGCACTAATGGCTGTACATTAACCAAGAGGTAGTGTTAAGTTAGAGAAGTTTATTTATAATGGTTTTGTTATAAGAAAGAAAGCTAAAATGTTTATTCATAAAGCTATATATGAATACTTTGAGAAAAAGTTATATTATGATTATCATTACACAGATACTGATAGTATTTTCAAAACATAAATGTTCTTTTAGATAATGATATAGAAACTGGAAAGAATAAGATAAAAGATATATTACACAACTCGGAGTTAGGTAAAATGAAAGACTAAATACCTATTGATACTATTATAGAATCCGGATTCCTTAAAGATAAAGCATATTGTTTTAATACATTTAAAAGAGAGGAAGAGAAAAAGATAAAAGTTATAACAGAAGCTACCATTAAAAACCAAATTACTATTGAAGACTATAAAAATGCTATTTATGATGCAAAAAGTAAATATGTAACTAATTATACTATTGATAGTAAAAAAACATAATTTAGAAACAAAAGAACAATACAAAATAGCTATTGATCCATTTGACGATAAAGGTATTAAAAATTGTAATGGTGAGTTTAGATTTTATGAGTCTTAGACCATGAGTCAATATCTATAACAGAGTTGAGCTGGTATTTTGGATAAAAATTAATTTTGAAAATGAAACAATATGAATAATCAATTTTTGATTTATTATAAAACGTTATACTAAACGTAAAAACACTGATCACTGTGTTGCTACCGATCTCAGCGTTTTTGAGTTTATACCCATCACAGTGTGTCCCGTATAGAGTCTCAAAGCAGGGATCACTCTCTTTAAGAACTGTGAATTTTGTTTTTTTTATCTCACTTAGTTTAATAGTAATTAATCAAATCGGGGGACGTTCACTGGAGACAGTGAGGAAGGAACGCCAAACCTTCCGTTTGCTAAGGCAACTTAACTCAACTCAACGAGTTAACCACTGTGCCAAGTGAGACACGAAATGATAGATTTTGATGGAATAGAAAATGAAATATAGTGGATAAAACAAAGGGAAATAAAGTAATGTTTATATGGGTGCCGATCGCAGCTCATGCTAGCGGAGGCGCCAATATAAACATTTCTGATCTGATAAATCTAAAAAATGAAAGAAAAATTTAGCAGATCTACAAAGTATCTCCGAAGGTAGAGTTCATGGAAAGTCCTCGGATTGAGAGGGGTAGCTGTTTTATAAGACAACAATTCAATCTTTACTAAACAGCTTGTCCAGATTTTTTTTTATTTTACAGTGACTTAAAAGCTCTTTTACAGACAGATTTGGAAAAAAACTTTTACAAATATTTAGAAAGCCAGCGTTGATCAGTGCTGATGCTAATTGGTTAAATATGATTCTGATATCCATTATAAAAATGAGTGTTTTGTAATTTCTAATGGAAGATACCAGAAATTAAAAACAGTTGACTAGAGTAGAATTGAGGAAAAACTTATAATTTACAATTCTAAATTGAATAGAGAGTTTTTTAATGAAATAGAAATCCGCAAACCCCAACTTATAAAACAGGAGAAATCATTATGACATAAGCTTAAATTTGAAAGAATTGTTGCTAAAAACTATTAAAATTGAATCTAATTAGATTTAAAATTAGAATTAGATCAAATTAAAGTATTCTTCACTTGCAATTTTTCTTGAAGTGAGAAAAAATTAACAAGAAACAGATTATACTAGACAAACCAACAGGCAGCGTGAAAACAAACAATCTAATAACTACAGCATCAATCATTCTTTAGAAATACATCAAAATATCAATATGAATGCAAAACACAATGTTTGGAATTTAATTTGTCTTGCTAGCGACAACGACAATGGTAATAAACAGGATTGGTCGAACCGATCATTATCATCTATCACAACCGTTTGGGTGAAAATTTATAGGGGTACAAGCAAACATACATGTACCAATTAAATCAAAATGCTTTGAAAAATTAGAATTTAATCAAAAATATAATCATGAATTTAATTAAGCCAAAAATCTTTAGGAAGGCAATTATTATTTGTTAGGGACCCATTTTTGAAGGTAAAACAATGACAAAAGACTTCGATCGAACAATTTCTAAAAAACAATTATGAATTGCTTTCTCTGATAGATGGAGAGGATTGAGACAAAAATTTAGCAATAGTCAAACTTAGGGATGAATCCATAACTAAAAAAATATTGTAATAATAAGGTAATAATAATAATAATAATAATAATAATAATAATAATAATAATAATAATAATAATAATAATAATAATAATAATAATAATAATAATAATAATAATAATAATAATAATAATAACAAAAATAATAATAATATTTATAATTATAACAGTAATAATATTAATATTAATTGTAATAATACTAATAAATTTTATAATAATGTTAATAGTAATAATGAAAATAGTAATAATAAAAATATTAGTATAAATATTACTGTTATCATTAATATTATGATTAAAATAAATGTTATTATTATCATTTCTTTTACTAAAATTTTTTTTGTTATTATTAATTTTATTAATATTATTATTTTTATTTTTATATTATTACTATTATTATTTTTTTAACTACTAATTTTATTATGGGGACCTATTATACATAACACAAATTTAATATGGGGGACTTATCATACACAGTGAATTTTTGAGTATACAAACTTTTACCAAATAAGGCTTAATATTCGGCTGAGAAATCAAAAACAGAATACAAAAAAGCGTCCATACTTAGTTTCAGGTATGAACATATTTTCGGCAACATATTAAAAATTGACCTAATTTTTCGTTGGCTAAAATAAAAATTCTTGAGGGCGCACCATACACAAAAAAATTCCTCCTCCTCCAGGGTGAGTTTTGTAATTTTCACTTTAAAATGTCAAACTGGGCCACAGTAAGCGCGCATTCGTTATTGCAAATAAAATGCATTAATGCAAAAAAATGATTATTATTATTTTTAATAATTGGGACGCCTCATACCAGACAAATGCTAAAAAATTATTAGGCCCCACTTATACAAAAATTTTTGACCACGTTTTTATGCCGACTAAAATTCCGACTGATGATAAAAACAAGGAATAAACACATAATCGCACACAAAAACCAATTTAAACGTCTTTTTAATCCTGTTTTTATTAAAAATGGGGTTCTATCATACAGTCAAATTATTCAAAAAGATATTGAGGGCTTCTTATACATCAACTTGCTATGATTATTTTTCAGGTCAGGGGATTTGTCCTCCTTTTACTCCCAAATAGTGTATTCGTATACAGATACTCTAATTTTATTCAGAAATTACAATATGAAATTGTTAGGCGCAAAAGTAGACAGTAACTTGATATTTTCACAGCAAACAATGGGCTATGTTACGTTAATGAAACAGAGGCAACATGGACAAATGGGGAAAAAAATTGTTAGTTGATCACTGTTTCATTTCGAAGAACCAAAGTTTTAAGGCCAATGTTCTAGAGTCGACTCTTGGAGTTGATCACTTCACAATAGTTTATCACTCATCGTTAATAATAGATCACAGTAACAAGAAAAAACAGTTTTTGATACGTAATACCAAGAAATATTCAAGATCAAATTTGAATCGTGATATTGCGCTGCGAGATTTGTTGCTTTTATACCAGATATATGGGCCTAACGAAATGTTTCTGAAATTTATTGACATTCTCGAAAATATACTGAATTGTCATGCAAATTTGAAGTTGGCAGAAAGTAATACCAAAAAAACAAAAACAGTGATTGACATAGGAATTACGTAGTCTTTTAAATGAAAAACACTGTCTCTTTATTGCGTGGAAGAAAAATCCAAATCCATAAATTAATAACTTTTACAAGTCTTTACGCCATTCAGTGAACAGAAAACTAAAAAAATATTGTAATAATAAAGATAATAATAATAATAATAATAATAATAATAATAATAATAATAATAATAATAATAATAATAATAATAATAATAATAATAAAAATAATAATAATAATGATAATAACAAAAATAATAATAATATTTATAATTATAACAGTAATAATATTAATATTAATTATAATAATACTAATAAATTTTATAATAATGTTAATAGTAATAATGAAAATAGTAATAATAAAAATATTAGTATAAATATTACTGTTATCATTAATATTATGATTAAAATAAAAGTTATTATTATCATTTCTTTTACTAAAACTTTTTTTTGTTATTATTAATTTTATTAATATTATTATTTTTATTTTTATATTATTATTATTATTGTTTTTATAACTACTAATTTTATTATGGGGACCTATTATACATAACACAAATTTAATATGGGGGACTTATCAAACACAGTGAATTTTTGAGGAACTATCGTACAAAAAAATTTTTGGTATACAAACTTTTACCAAAAAAGGCTTAATATTCGGCTGAGAGATCAAAAACAGAATACAAAAAAGCGTCCATACTTAGTTTCAGGTATGAACATTTTTTCGGCAACATATTAAAAATTGACCTAATTTTTCGTTGGCTAAAATAAAAATTCTTGAGGGCGCACCATACACAAAAAACTCCTCCTCCTCCAGGGTGAGTTTTGTAATTTTCACTTTAAAATGTCAAACTGGGCCACAGTAAGCGCGCATTCGTTATTGCAAAAAAATGCATAATGCAAAAAAGGGATTGTTATTATTTTAAATAATTGGGACGCCTCATACCAGACAAATGCTAAACAATTATTAGTCCCCACTTATACAAAAGTTTTTGACCACGTTTTTATGCCGACTAAAATTCCGACTGATGACAAAAACAAGGAATAAACACATAATCGCACACAAAAACCAAATTAAACGTCTTTTTAATCCTGGTTTTTATTAAAAATGGGGTCCTATCATACAGTCAAATTATTCAAAAAGATATTGAGGGCTTCTTATACATCAACTTGCTATGATTATTTTTCAGGTCAGGGGATTTGTCCTCCTTTTACTCGCAAATAGTGTATTCGTATACAGATACTCTAATTTTATTCAGAAATTACAAAATAAACTTGTTAGGCGCAAAAGTATACAGTCACTTGATATTTTCACAGCAAACAATGGGCTATGTTACGTTAATGAAACGGAGGCAACATGGACAAATGGGGAAAAAATTGTAATTGATCACTGTTTGATTTCGAAGAACCAAAGTTTTGAGGCCAATGTTCTAGAGTCGACTCTTGGAGTTGATCACTTCACAATAGTATATCACTCATCATTAATAATAGATCACAGTAACAAGAAAAGACAGTTTTTGATACGTAATACCAAGAAATATTTAAGATCAAAATTGAATCGTGATATTGCGCTGCAAGATTTGTTGCTTATATACCAGATAAATGGGCCTAACGAAATGTTTCTGAAATTTATTGACATTCTCGAAAATATACTGAATTGTCATGCAATTTTGAAGTTGGCAGAAATTAATACCAAAAAAACAAAAGCAGTGATTGACAAAGGAATTACGTAGTCTTTTAAGTGAAAAACACTGTCTCTTTATTGCGTGGAAGAAAAATCCAAATCCATAAATTTATAACTTTTACAAGTCTTTACGCCATTCAGTGAACAGAAAACTAAAAAAAGCTGCAGATGATTATCCAAAAAGTTTTTTCCAGCAGCTACCAACTTCAAAAAAACAATGGAACTTCATCAAAAACAGGATCAACTCCAACAGTCAAATAGAAAAAATTGACAAATTAAGGGAAGATAGTTATTTTGTTGAGAATGACAGAAAGATTGCCAATATTCCTAATAACTGTTTTGCGGGGCTCAGATTATACAAAGGCAAAGACTTTTCTCCAAGTCATTTTTCCCTAACATTTGAGTGACCGGAATTTAGCTTCCGACCAGTCACCAGAAAAAAAATTGTATAATGTTATTAGTATTCTACCTACGCATAAATTGCCCGGACTGGGATACATAACAGCATGGGCGCTAAAAGATAGTAAACTCTCTATTGGAACTCATTTACAATTTGTTGTCAATGAATGTATAAACGAAAATGTTTCCTAATGTTTTGAAAACAGCCCATGTTACACATGTTTATAAGAAAGGAGACTCACTAGAACCAGAAAACTATCGACCCATATCGGTCACCAACTCTAGCTAAATTTTTTGAGCAATTACTACTTGAACAACAAACTCACCACATAAATCTTAATGGTCTGATTAACAAGAATCAATTCGGATTTCAAAAGCAAAAGTCCTGTCTCGATACTATCATTTCATTAACTGAAAAAATAGACCAATGCGTTGACGAAAACGAAATTGTTGTCACAGTTGTTTTAGACTTAGCAAAGGCTTTCAGCTCAATATCTATAGATGTTTTTATGAACAAAATAAAAAGGTATGGAATTGAAGAGAATGCAAGAACCTTATTAAACTCCTTTCTTTGTGATAGAAAACAGAGTGTAAAAATTGAGATCACAAAATTAGATTGGAATTTCGTAAATCACGGTGTTCCAAGACAGAACAATATATGAAAGAAAACAAGTTAAAGTTGAATGAGGAAAAAAAGGAGTTAATAAAGTTCAGGAATGAAAAATTGCCCATCATTGAAACTGTCGATTCCAAAGGACACCGATTCGAAGCATCTGAAAAAGGTAGATATTTAGGTGTAATAATTGATTGGGAACTGGTATACCAAAATTAACTAAATAGGTTATCAGTAAAATAGTTTCAGCAATCAAATCATTATATTTGGTTTGTTATCAGGTACCGTTAAAAAATAAGAAAAAATCTTTTTAAATCACTAGTTTTGTCTCATTTAGATTTTAGTGCATTTTTTTTCAAAATTTACGATCTTACTCTATTGACAGAATTAACAAACAGATAAACTGGGACATAAAAGTTTGCTTTATGAAAACCAAATACGATATTGCCAAAGATCTACTTCTGGAGACTAAAATCTTTCAAGCAGGGCTCCAAATAACACGGGTGTCATTAAATGGGTTTGTCAATATTCTCGAACAAACAAAAAATTGCTCTAAAAAACAGTTCAGATTTTTAGAAAACGTGCCATTCATTGCAAACAAACGAACCCATAACCTTTTCTTTGAAGAAAAATGAAAGTCAAAATGGAGTAATGGTTCAATTGTTCTTAACTTTATACGAAAAAGGAATACACTTCCAATTACAATTAGAACAGAAACGTCGAAGACCAAATTTAAACAAAAAGTTGCAGCGGAAATGCTTAAACGACACGAAAGAGTTTCAATAGACAGAAAGGTTGCAGGATTCAACCAAATTTTTTTATTAAACTATTTTAAGAAAACCTAAGTTTATCTTGTTATGAATTAGAAAATATTAATGTTTGATTAATAAGTTTCTATAATGTAACATTAATTAAGTGGTTAGTTTAATTTACATATTTCAGATTTAAATAAAAAATAAAACCAGTTTTTGCCTCTGATATCAATTATAAAAATGACTGTTTTGTGACTTATAGTGAAAAATTTCAGAAAAAAACGGGTGACTATATAAGAATTGAAGAAAAATTTATAAAATTTTAAGTCTACTTCGAATAGAGAGTTTTTAATTATATAAAAACACACAAAACCCAACTTATAAAGCAGGGGATATCATGATGACATAAGCTCACAATTTGAAAGATTTGTTCTAAAATCTAATAAAATTCAATCTAATTCGATTTAGAATTAGAATGAGATCAATGTAAAAAACTCTTCACTTGCAGTTTGTCTTGAAGTGAGA
The DNA here is from genome assembly GCF_964194025.1 of Convolutriloba macropyga. NCBI lineage: Eukaryota > Metazoa > Xenacoelomorpha > Acoela > Convolutidae > Convolutriloba > Convolutriloba macropyga. The sequence continues at coordinate 14,019 of NW_027450442.1, read as the reverse complement.
AAAAAAAACAAGAAACATATTATACTGGACAAATCTGCAGGCAGCATGAAAGCAGACAGTCTAACAACTACAGCATCAATTATTTTTTTAGAAATACATCATAATATCAATATCAATGCAAACTACAATGTTGAGAACTTAATTAGTCTTGCTAATGACAACGACAATAGTATTAAACCGGGGTTGGTCAAACCAATCATTATCATCTAACACAACTGTTTATGTGAAAAATTAAAGGGGAACTAGCAAAGGTACATGTAACAATTAAATCAGTTTGCTTTGAAAAATTAGAATTTAATCAAAATCATAATCATGAATTTAATAAAGCCAAAAATCTTTAGTAAGACAATTTTTATTTGTTATTCACCCATTTTTGAAGGTAATAAAATAACAAAAGACTTTGATCGAACCATTTCTAAAAAAAAATTATGAATTTCTTTCTCTGACAGATGGAGAGGACAAAGACAAAAAATTAGCAATCGTCAAACTAAGAGATGGATCCATAAAAAAAATATTGTAATAGTAAAAATAAAAATAATACTAATAATAACAATGTTAATAATAATTTTCATAAATATAATAGTAATAATAATAATAATAACAATAATAAAAATAGTAATAAAAAAAACATTAGTATAATTTTTACTGTTAACATTATTATTATGATTATAATAAAAATTATTATTCTCATTTCTCTTACTAAAATTATCATTATTGTTATTATTATTTTTATTATTATTTTAATTTTATTATTATTATTATTATTATTACTATTTTTATTATTATTTTTATTATTATTATTTTTATTATTATTATTATTATTATTATTATTATTATTATTATTATTATTATTGTTATTATTAATATTGTTATTATTATATTATTATCTTTTTATTAATAATGTTATTAGTATTATTTTTATTATGGCGACCTATTATACACACCACAATTAAATATGGGGGAATTATCATACACAGTGAATTATTGAGGAACCATCGTACAAAAAATTTCAAGTAATCAATTTTTCACCAAATAAATTTTTTTATTTGAGCAATGAAAAACAGAATACAAAAAAGCGTCCCTGCTGAGTTTAAAGTATGAACATCTTTTCGGGAACATATTTTTAATTGACCTAATTTTTCGTTCGCTAAAATAAAAATTATTGAGGGCGCACCATAACCGAAAAAATTCCTCCATCTCCATGGTGATGTTTGTAATTTTCAATTTACGATGTCAAACTGGGCCACAGTAAACGCGCATTCGTTGTTGCAAATAAAAGCCTTATAGCAAAAAACAGACAATTTTTTTAGTAATTGGGACGCCTCATACCAGACAAATGCTAAAAAATAATTTAACGGCCCATTTATACAAAAATTGTTGACCACGTTTTTATGCGAATTAAACTTCCGACTGAAGACGAAGACAAAAACAAGGAATAAACACAAAATTGCGCAAAAAAACCAAGTTAAACATCTTTTAAATCCTGATTTTTATTAAAAATGGGGTCCTATCAAACAGTCAAATTATTTTAAAAAAATATTGAGGGCTTCCTATACAACAGCCTGCTTTGATGTTTTTCAGATCAGCGGGTTTGTTCTCCTTTTACTCGCGATTAGCATCCAGAGCTGCCTTTGCAGTTCTTGAAGTGGATGTGCAGATATGTTTCTGCTCAATAGCCGGTAAGAACTTGACAGAGTTCGGTTCTTTTATTTTTGCCAGTTGATCTTCGCAGTCGGGAAATTTTTGTCATATGTAGCATATCCTGCGCCACTCTCAATAGACAGCTAGTGCACTGGTAAACCGCAGATTTAGCGTTACGGATTCGGTAACAGCTGTTCAAGTCTACTTCGAATAGGAATTTTTCATTGTAAAAAAACACACAAAACCCAACATATAACAGGGGATATCTTGATGACTTAAGCTCAAAATTTGAAATTGTTGCTAAAATCTAATAAAAATGAATCTAAATAGATTTAGAATTAGAATTAGATCAAAGTAAAATGCTCTTCACTTTCAGTTTTTCTTGAAGTGAGAAAAAATTAACAAGAAACAGATTATACTAGACAAACCAACAGGCAGCATGAAAGCAAACAATCTAACAACTACAGCATCAATCATTTTTTTTAGAAATACATCAAAATATCAATATGAATGCAAAACACAATGTTTGGAATTTAATTAGTCGTGCTAGTGGCAACGACAATGGTATTAAACAGGATTGGTCGAACCAATCATTATCATCTATCACAACAGTTTGGGTGAAAAATTATAGGTGTACAAGCAAACATACATGTAACAATTAAATCAAATTGCTTTGAAAAATTGGAATTTAATCAAAAATATAATCATGAATTTAATTAAGCCAAAAATCTTTAGGAAGACAATTATTATTTGTTAGAGATCCATTTTTGAAGGTAAAACAATGACAAAAGACTTTGATCGAACCATTTCTAAAAAACAATTATGAATTGCTTTCTCTGATAGATGGAGAGGATTGAGACAAAAAATTAGCAATCGTCAAACTAAGAGATGGATCCATAAAAAGATATTGTAATAATAAAAATAATAATAATACTAATAATAACAATGTTAATAATAATTTTCATAAATATAATAGTAATAATAATAATAATAACAATAATAAAAATAGTAATAATAAAAACATTAGTATAATTTTTACTGTTAACATTATTATTATGATTATAATAAAAATTATTATTCTCATTTCTCTTACTAAAATTATCATTATTGTTATTATTATTTTTATTATTATTTTTATTTTATTATTATTATTATTATTATTATTATTATTATTATTATTACTATTTTTATTATTATTATTATTATTATTTTTATTATTATTATTATTATTATTATTATTATTATTATTATTATTCTTATTATTATTATTACTATTATTATTATTATTATTATTATTATTATTATTATTATTATTATTATTATTATTATTATTATTATTATTATTTTTATTATTATTATTATATTATTATCTTTTTATTATTAATGTTATTAGTATTATTTTTATTATGGCGACCTATTATACACACCACAATTAAATATGGGGGAATTATCATACACAGTGAATTATTGAGGGACCATCGTACAAAAAATTTAAAGTAATCAATTTTTCACCAAATAAGTTTTTTTATTTGAGCAATGAAAAACAGAATACAAAAAATTTAGCAATAGTCGAACTTAGGGATGAATCCATAATAAAAAAATTTTGTAATAATAAAAATAATAATAATACTAATAATAACAATAATAATAATAATATTTATAAATGTAATAATAAATATAATAATAATAATAATAATAATAATAATAATAATAATAATAATAATAATAAAAATAAAAATAATAATAATAATAAAAATAATAAAACTAATAGTTTAAATAATTGTTGTGTCCACCAAATCTCGTCGATGGTGATCGTCTGTTGTTTAGCCAAAGGCAGTAAAAAGACTAGCGCAATAAGAATTAACTCTTCAACGAACTTCTTTTTCTTTGCTTAAGACACCGAGTGCACTTAGCTATTGCGCTCCGATCGGAGTTTAAGAATGACAACTGGTACAACCAAGTAGCAAGAGTGAACAATGCGCTTTACGTATTTACAACAATAGAAGAAGAAATATAATAACATTTTGAGTCTTGTAAGAGTTTATATTAATACGTTTAGTTGCTTGGTTACTGTGTGAGCCAGGTGCTCACCACATCCCCCCTTTGAGAGATGAAGACGATAGTTCAATGTTGGGCTTCTTCATTTGAAGCGTTGTCTTTAGTCTCGTGATCGCGTGGTTCCTGTTCGGGGTCTTGGGGTGTTGGGGACCAATCCTTGGGCGTTGGGTTCTTTGGGAGGAGAGTCGGAGTGGGTACTGAGTGGACGGATGCAGTGTGGAATGAGGGGCTTGAGTCTTGTGAGTCAGATGAAAGGATTACGATGTCTTGTCCCAAGGAGGAGCAGTTGGGGTTGATGCCAGGAGTTGTGCTTTGTTGGGGTTCATCCGATGTGTCGGCTAGATCAATGATTGTTGTGTATTTGGTGTTTGTTTGTTGAGGGGAGTCGTCGATATTGAGAGTGGATGCGAGGTTGGCAGTTGTGTTTTTGACATGAAGTTTCTTGACCGTCGCTTCGGCTATAGTTTTGCGAAAGTTGAGCAGCGAGGGTGACTTAATGATTGTGGAGACTGTGCTCCTTGTGGGAGTTGAAATCATGAAGTCCACCGCTGAGGGGGATGCCGCAATAATGAAGGGTTTGGAGTGCCCTGGAGAATGTTCTGTGAAGATGCGGGTTGTCTTCTTTTTGCCCAGTTTGTCCACGTTGATTGGGCTTTGGCTTAGGTTGAATACATAGCTCTGCTTCAATGCTGCTAATTTCGCCTTTGTTAGCTTCGTGTTAGCTGTTTTTCGGGCTGCTGACACGGTCGCTTTTTTCCTTATTGAAGATCGCTGGCCCCTTTGGGTTAGTTTTGGGGATTTCTTCGTTGACTTCTTTTGTGCTGGGCTTGGGTGTGCTTTGGTCATTATAGGGGATATGTTCAGTGTTGCCTTTGTTACTGGGGTTGTGATATCATCTTCATCGGTAGGGGTTGACGTGCTTTGCTGGTGGCTTGCGGAGGATGGTCCTGGTGAGTCCATAGTCGTATTTCGACTGAGTGTCTCGCTGATTGTTTGTGGCTCCGATGGGGCTTCTTTGCCTGCGTTCTTTTCAGGCTGTCCCGTTTGGGATGTCTTCGCTGTTTGGGCTTTTTCAGCTAAACAGAATTTCTCTATTCTACGTTTATTACGATTATATTTGCCTACTGTTTTACAGGCAACGAAGTTTATGAGGCGGAGTTTAGGTTCTTGGGGTTTTGGTTCCTGGGGTAATCGGCGTTTTTCCGAGGATATGGCTATGTCACTGTTGCGTATTACGGTGTTTTTTCGATTATGGGTGTCGAAGGTTATGGTATGGGGAGTATAATCAACGATAGTACCATCTCGTTTTATTGACCATAGGGGTTTTAGTGTTTCTCTCGATTCGGGGTTTTTTCTTCTAATGGTTTTACGTGCTAGGTTGCGGCGTGTTTGGTCAATTATTGTAGTCTTATTTCCTATTTGGAATTTAAATTTAGACGGAATTTTTGTACTTTATTGGGTTGGCTTGAGTGGGGCGTTGTCGGAGTCCGACGAGTCTGATGTCTTGGATTCCTCGGATGGTGGGTTCTGTCGGGCCGTGTCCTCCGGCTTGTATTGGATGTCCAAGTTGACCTCAGAATTAGTGTCCCGGTCCCATATTGCCGCCGGCGTCAGTGTGGGGTTTTGGAGTAGTCGTTTGTCTAAGTAGAATGATATTATGTTGTTGTATGTTAGGTCATTTGTGTTAGGATTTGTGACCCTGTTGGGGATAAATCTTATCGATTCGATTATTTTGGAGATTTTCTCTGCTATGGTGATGTCGTCTCATATGGGACCGATATTCATCGTTGCTAGTCTTCGTTTTAATGTTTGTATTAGGCGTTCCACCATGCCCAAAGCTCGGTGGTCGTGGGTGGGGGAAAAGATGTGTTTTATGTTTTTTTCTTTGCAGTAGATTTCAAAAGTTCTAGATTTAAAGGCATCTGCTTAGTCGCAGCGGATGCTGAGTGGTATGCCATGGAACTTGCAATATTGGTTAAGGAATTCTTTGCTGTTTGGGCGTCGCAGTTCGTATGTACGACTGCTGATGGGTAACGGGAGAACCGGTCTACCGCGGTAAGATATAGTGTTCGTTGTTAGGGTTTTTTGTGTCTACTATTGGGCCTGCAAAGTCTAATTGTATTTCTTCATTGGGTTCGCTTAGTTTAGGTAGTTGGCCTAGTTTTGATTTTGGTATTATTGGTTTTAGGTTCTTACCTTGGTCAAGGCATTGTCTGCAATTTTCTGCCCTTAGTGCGATAATGCGATGTATCTGGGGGAACCAGATAAGGTTCGCTAGTCTAATCATCCCAACTTGGCCCGGGTGGGTGCGATGCACGGCATTAATGACTAAATTCTGGAGCTGATAAGGGATAACTAATTTGCCATCATATAATAGTCATCCCGATTGGACCACGGATAAGTCGTTGCGGAGACTGTAGTAGTACTTCGAGATTAGCTTTAACTCATCCCATTTGTGGGTTTTTACAAGGCGAAGCCAAGAGTTGCCTCAGCCAAGAGTTCTTCGCCAAATACTCGTGATAAATTGCGGCGATAATCGGGAGGGATTTCATTTTCGAATTCAAATAAGGGTGCATGTTTGGATTAATCGATGGGTTCTCGGCCTTGGCCTATATTTGAGTATGGTGGGTTTGCGTCCGTTTGGGCGGCAAGAGAGATGGGGATGTTTGGAATAAGTGGGTTCATAGCTTTTCTTCTGTTAGGTTTTCTGGCACGTTTAACTATTGGTCTATCGAAAGTATTGAAGTTAGGTTTTTTTCTGGTGACGACGTTAATTTGGGTATTGATTATGAGAATTTTTATGAATTGAATGTGGAGTAATGTTATTTGAAAATTGAAATGATTGGAAATTGTTTAATTTTGAGGAAGGATTAATGTTGTATGAAGAAGGATTGTTGTTAGAAGTAGGATTATTGTTGTACGAGAGTTTTTGATTTTGAAAAGTTGAATTGGATAATGAGAAGGAAAGCGACCGTTTGTGGTTAGATAAATGGCGAAAAGCGTTCGCGTTGTCTTGCGCTCGTTGAAATTCATTAATTAAGTCATGTGATTTTTGTGTTTGTCCGAATGGAGCGTTTTGATTGGTTGAAATGTTGTGCTTTCTTTCTTCGTTGATTAGTGTGAAAGTAAATTCTCTTATTCTATTTATGACAAAAAGTTCATCATCTGCACTTATGGGAGGGGGTTTTAAGTGGGGATTTCTGCTGAAGTAATCGGTGAAGACCATGTCCATCCCTGGTAAATGCTTGATTGTAAAAATATATGGGAGTAATTTGTCTAACCATCGTGTAAGTCTGCTTTGACGTGATTTATTGGACCGGTTGGGTTATATTGCTGAAAGTAGAGCTGTGTGGTCTGTGATTAGCTCAAATTTAGATCCTAATAGATAGTATTTAAAGTGGTGTGTTGCCCAAACTACCGATAATAGTTGTTAGCGCCCCTAATGAACAGAAGCATGAGCCATCAGACCAACAGAAATGAAATCAAAACTCAGAAACTTGAAATTTTGCCAAAACTCAAAAAAGGTCAAAACTGAAAATTTTTACAAGTTGGGACCGAAAATTTGTCCACCCCCCCCCCGATTTTGGGAAGGGAAAACCTGAGCAACCCAAGGTTTTAGCACACGGTTAGGGTAACCCCTAAGCTATCCATGGACCCAACGAACATCCTTGCATCATACCTACAAGTGATGCTATTAGCACTTATATGGTGCAAAAAGTGCATTTTTGGATATTTTGTCATTTATTGTTAATTTTGCTAAATTGTTAATTCTATGATCCCTTAAGTGTTTATTAAAGGTCATTTGTCATACATTTGAGGCATTTAGAGTTACGTATGTACCATCAGTGCTTATGTCAACAAAAGCAAATAGTGCGGTAATTTGACATTTACTATGTAAACATTGACTTAAATCACTTTATTCGATTAACCAATCAGAGATCAGTGACAATGATGTTATAAATGATATTTAGCGGATTATTTACTTTAACCCAATTGTCTGAATAGTGTAACCATATTGTATTTAGAACCATTAGAAACTGTCATAAGGAGCAGTTGGCTCTCAGATTGACTATAATTTGATTCTTCATCAACTTTAGTCTTTTGCGCTAAGTTTTGCTAGATCTTAAGATCTCGAGCGTTATAAGTTAGTTGAGCTTTCTTAACAAGAAGTTAGCAACAGTACTAGCTTTGGGCTGAAGCCTTACAAACTTCAGCACGAGATTGGATATAGATTATCACCAAGGATTTTCTTAACTTCAATCACAAAAAATTAAAGTTACAGTCCTTTATTACAACTGAGCGACTAATAGTTACTACGCGAGTGTTAGTCGATAGCAACCGAGTGAAGAACCAGGCCGGCGTAAAACTCGAGAACCAGGCCGCGAAGTTGGGTTCCGCTGAGATTCTTGAGCAGCCGCAACATTTGGTCCGCCGACCCGGACAACAACGACAACACGAATCAGATACCCGGACAACAGTGACCCGGAGAGCTGTAATCTGGATAACAGTGATCCAGACAACAGTGACACGAACAGCAAAGAATCTTCGATTCAAATTGGTGGACCATAACGAAATTCTTACGATGGCTGGAAAGAGCCCCGATAGACATTGGAAAACGACTGACTACAAGATGTCAGGCCAACTCAAGAAGCTAGAAAAGGAGCAAACCGAATTGCTGGAAACCTTTGACCGGCATGACACTGCCGTAAAAGCACAACTAGCCCAGAATAAAACAGTGACAGCTGAAAGAGTGTATCGATGCTTCTTTGAGACATATGATGAGCTGAAAGAAAACAGACAGCAACAGAGACAACTCCTGAAGCCAAAGTACTTAGAGAGTTTCGATGCCGACACTGAGCGAAAATTGGGCGAAAGGAAAAAGGTACTGCAATGGCTCATCGAGAAGGTACCAGGACTCAAAGAAATTGAATAGTATCGTACTGAAGTCATTAATTGGAAAGACGTGATCCGACTTGTCAAACCAGAGCAAAAGCGCATGTCAACTCATATCGAAATGGCCAAACTTACAGATCTACTTAAAAAGTACCAGCAAACCGTAGAGAGTGGAAATCAAACATCGTTGGTGTCATCTACATCGGCAGGTGATAAGGACCCAAACGAGACTGTAATTGATACAGGAAACGGAGTGACAGAAAATGTCGAAGAGAACGTTGAAGTAACCTATAGGCATTCTGGAACGCACCGAAGCAAAAAAGAACCCAGTATTGCCAACTCACGTTCATCAAGGAGGCGCGAGATTGAGAACTTAGAACTCGAAAACATGAGAGCAAAGAAAGAAGCCGATCAACGGCTGCGAGAGCGTCAAAGTCAGCTAGAGAAGGAACGTGAGGAAATAGAATTGCGTCGACGGCAAGAAGAATTACGCTTACAATTACAGCACCAGCAACAACAACAAGAGGAAGAGTTGCGTTTACAACTGACACAACAAGAAGACGAATTGCGCTTGCGGCAGCATGAGCGAGAGCTTGAAAATGAGAGGAAGAAGGCCGAGGCTGATGAGGAAGAAAGAGTTCTAAAACTGGAACTGACTAAGGGAAGCTAAAGAGCATCTGGATCAGAAGCAGGTGATAATCGAAAGTGTGAGATCCAGACAAAAGCCAGCAATATCGCAGGACTGGCTCAAATCCGTAGCCGAGCAGTCCGATCCTAGCCGGCCACTATCACCAAACGTTGTGGTCGACCCTCCTAAGAATGTCACACAGGACAGAACTGACAAAAGGTTCAGTGCATACCCGAAAACTACCCCGCTGTTCCAACCGGGTGTAGGAATCTTCTCAGCCCCACGACAGGAACCAAGCTTTCTAAAGAGATCAGAAATCCCTACATCAATTAGGGTGGCAGATCCGCCAGTGCATTTGTCCAGGACGACGTTTCAACAGCAAGGAACGTCAACAGTGAAAAACAAGCAGAGAAGTCAAAGTCCCAAACACAACTCCCGCGACAGATCGATGGAGAATCGTAATCAAACGACGTTGAGCCAACCCACACCACAAGTTATATATCAGATGCCAAGTGATGGCTCAAGAGGATTACCAAAACTGAAGTTAACAGAGTTTTCAGGAGATCCTCTAGAGTGGCCTGAGTGGTGTGAACTCTTCGATGTAATTGTTCATCAGAAGAAGCTAAGTGATACTGAGAAGATGCAGTATCTGAAGACCAGCCTCACGGGTCAAGCGAAAGCAGCAATATCGGGATTGGGCTTCAGCTCACAGTCATATTATCAAGCCTGGGATGTTCTCTGCAAGAAGTTTGGCAGACCGAGAGTCATAGTCGAAGCTCAACTTAAGAAGATATACACTCATCCACCAGTCAGACACGATGACTCCAGTAGCATTGTTCGATTTGCAAACGTAGTCACAAACACAGTAAACGTTTTGACCAGGCTTGGATTTCAACCTGACCTGGAATCGGAAGGAGTTCTGAGTTCAGCAACAAGAAAACTCTCCCTTCAACTCAAAGAGCAGTGGCTACGTCACCTACAGGATCACCAGCTACTGGCAGCAAACTTGATTGTCTTCAAAGACTGGTTAGAATCAACAGCTTTCATACATGAGGACTTGTTAGCTCAGACAAGCTCTAAGTTTCAAAGTCGGGAAAAACCGAAAACAAGTACATTCGCATCAAATGCTGAAGATTCTACAAAACCAAAGAATTCAGAATGTCCATTCAAAGATGGACAGCACGCGATCTGGAATTGTGAGAAATTCAAATCAATGAAACTGAATGAACGACGAGAGCAAGTTCAGAAGCTCAGACTGTGTTTCAATTGTCTGAGAACTGGTCATCGATCAAGGGATTGCAGAAGTAAAACTTGCAGTGTCCCCAATTGTGGACGACGACACAACAAACTTTTGCACAGTGACTTCTCAAAGAAGGAGGCTACAACGAGTGTCTCAGACGCTACAACAGCATTAGCGACTAACATCACACAAGGAGGGCTACCTGTAGTGCGAATTAAGCTCGTAAATGGGAACCACAGCCTGAGCGTGCTAGCGATGTGTGATACAGGATCTTCAATCTCATTCGTGGGCAAGTCAATCGTATCAACACTGCAGCTGCAAGGAAGAAAGGCGTCCTTGTCAGTAGCAGGAATCCACGGATCGGAATACGTCAAGACTGAAATAGTGCCGATAGCTGTTTCAGCACACGAGAAGTCACGACCACTGACAACAGTGCAGTTTTATGTGCACGAGAAACTGAAGTTGGGTGACCAGATGGTGGATCTGCAGGAATTGAAAGACCGCTACCCACATTTGAAGAACTTGCCGAATCAGAGCTACAATCTTAATGAAGTTCAAGTCATTCTTGGACAAGACTGCTATGACATCCATCACCCATTAGAGTTTAAGAGGTCCGATGACAAGGCTGCACCGTGGGCAGTGAAATCGAAAAGAGGATGGGCCTTAAGTGGTCCCCTACCAGCAAAACAGGCAGCAACCCTTGCTACTACAGCAACCTCAGTGTCAGAGGACAAACTAGCAAGCCAGTTGAGTAAGTGGTGGGACATCGAATCCTACGCCTCCAACTGCGATGTCACAGGCCAGTCAAAAGACGAACAACGCGCAATCAAGACGTTGGAACAAACAACGCGATTCACGGGTGAAAGATACGAAGTTGGACTTCTGTGGCGAGAGGACGAAGTGAAGTTGCCGAACAACTTCTACTCTGCAATGGGGCAACTCAAGTCCCTAGAACGACGCCTACAGAAGGATGATACGTTACGACAACGCTATCAGGAAACAATTGACACCGATGTCAAAGCTGGTTACGTTCGCAAAGTCGATCAAACTGAACTGAACGAAACCAGAGACGAACTGCAATGGTATTTGCCACATCACCCCGTCATCAACCCGCATAAACCGGAGAAAGTCAGAAGAGTTTGCAATGCGGCAGCCCAGTATCAAGGTGTGGCACTCAACGACAAACTTCTATCTGGACCAGACCTTCTACAGAGTCTGGTCGGAATAATTTTTCGATTCCGAGAACATCAAATAGCGCTATCAGCCGACATAGAAGCGATGTTTCTTCAAATTGGTGTCCCAAGCGCTGACAGCCGATGCCTACGTTTTCTCTGGAGAGACAATCCAGAACAGAGAATAGAAGTTTACGAGTATACACGACACGTTTTTGGGGCGAAGAGCTCGCCAACTTGTGCAAACTACGCTTTGCATCAAGTGGCGAAAGATAACGCGAACAACGACGAAAATCTCGTCAGAACGGTTCAACGCAACTTCTACATGGACGACTTCCTTAAGTCAGTCAGTACCCCCCAAGAAGCAATCCAAATCTACCAGAAAGTCAGAGACGTACTCAGCAAAGGTGGATTCAAACTGACGAAATGGATAGCAAGTGACGAAGAGGTCAAGTCACAGATCCCAGAGACAGACAGATCAACGAAAGTTGTGAAAACTTTCGAAGCTGAACCTCAATCATCATCAATACTTAGACTAAACTGGAATGTGGAAACAGATAGTCTCATTGTCTGTCGTGGAACTGAGCAAGAGGTTCCAGCAAAAAGAACTCAGAGAATTGTCCTATCCTTTGTCTCAGCAGTGTTTGACCCACTGGGGATATGTTCACCCTTCACGATACGAATGCGGTTTCTGCTCAAAAGCATTTGGGCAGCAATGGGACAAGCATGGGACAAAGAATTGTCGGCAGAACACTCAAAACTGTTCAGTGATTGGTGTTCTGAATTGAGAGAAATAAGGACGATGTCAAAAAATCGACTTTATTTCGAAAACGGATGTACAAACTTGAGACGCATCAGAAGAAGCGATGTGCATAGTGGCATACCTGCAAGATGAAGCAACGTTAAAACTAACCTATGTAATTGGAAAATGCCGTGTAGCACCTATCAGACACACGACGATTCCGAAGTTAGAACTTCAAGCCGCCGTTTACGGAGTTCGTCTAAAGAGACAGATACTGAGAGAACATGACGTGAAAATCGACAAAGTCTATCATTGGACTGATTCATCAACGGTGTTACAGTGGCTACAATCAGCTCACAAGAAGCAACAAGTGTTTGTTGCAAACAGAGCAGCTGAAATACTGGAGAGCTCTTCCATGGATCAATGGAGACATGTCAAAGGCATCGAGAACCCTGCGGACATCGGCACTAGAGGAATGTCTATCGAAGGCCTCAAGGAATCCGTGTGGTTAAACAGGCCGGCATGGCTCCACACAGATGAAGAAAAATGGCCAAAGCCGTGGTGCCAAGCGAACAAAATTGAAGCTGAGCAAGCTACAAGTACTGTAGCCGCAGAAACTAAACTACATCAACCATTTGTTTGGGACCGATACAGCAGCTTCAATAGAATCAGAAACTTTATTGCCTACTGCATGAGGTTCAAGACGAAGCAGAAGGGACTTCTCAAAGCTGAGGAGATCCATGGAGCAGAACAAATTCTGTTGCGATTTGTTCAAGCCGAAAGCTTCCCGAATGTTTCGAAGTCGATAACAAACAGCAAGGAAATCTCAAAAACATTGAACATCGCCAAATTGTCACCCTTCATAGAGGAAGATGGAACAATTCGAGTGAAAGGTCGACTGAAGCATTCAAACCTCGATTACAATGCAAAACATCCAATACTGTTGACAGCAAAGCATCCAGTAGTACAACTTCTGTTGGAGAGAGCTCATCGTGACAACCTACACGAAGGCACAGAATACGTGAGAAACATGCTCCAACAAGAATACTGGATCATTGGAATACGAAATGCGTTACGAAAAATCAAGTCCAGATGCATCAAATGCAGACACAGGAACGCCAACCCAATCCACCCACCGATGGCGGACCTACCACGAGAACGACTTGATGAACATGTTTTCCCATTCACCCATACCGGAGTCGACTACTTCGGACCCATAGAAGTGAAGTTCCTACGACGTACATTGAAGAGATGGTGCTGCCTCTTCACTTGTCTGACAACCAGAGCAGTACACATCGAAGTTGCACAGTCATTGGACACCGAGTCATGTCTAGCGGCAGTGACAAGATTCATCGCACGACGTGGCTACCCAAGTACCATCATCAGCGACAACGGCACGAACTTCGTTGGAGCAGCCATAGAACTCAAAGCATTCATGGACGAATGGGACAAAGCTAAGATTGAAAGTGACTTAGCTCAGAAAAAGATAGTTTGGAAATTCAACCCTCCTGGAGCGCCACACTTTGGTGGAATCTGGGAAAGACTGGTTCAAAGTTGCAAGAAAGTGATGATTGCAATCTTGGACAACCGAAGCCTCACAGACGAGGTACTCAGTACAACGATGTGTCTTGTGGAGCAAACTCTC
>NW_027450441.1:0-36271 GCF_964194025.1 Convolutriloba macropyga | reverse complement strand
TTTTGTATACACACTAGGAAATGCAGACGTATCTTTCAAAGTTAAATTTGAGAATGGAAAAAATTGAGAAAAAAAATTTGTTTCATACACTTTTTTTACTTAGAAACTGTAATCCTCATTACAAATGAATTCCAATTGAGAAACTCCGTTCTGCGGACAATATTGGTTAAATATAAATACTGTATTAGGCAATATAAGTTTCGAAGGTTCAAAAATATTAAGACAAGTCTACGTCTTAAAACTCTTTTCTTGGGTGGTTGGGGGGGGGGGGGTGAGGGGGGCACTTCGAGCCTGAGCCTAAGCTTCAGGCTCGAAGTGCCCCCCTATTTTTTTTGGCCCCACAGACAATACGCATTCATGATCTTCATTTTTGACCTGACTTTTGCCAGTCTTGCACTTGGTGTTGTGTCAAAAACTGGAAATTTGTTTGATTTCCTTAAGTTAAATTTAGTTTCTTGACACTAAGGTGTTGTTTTTTTTTACTTTCGTTGGTCCAAATTGTTAACATATAAAGCCGCTGTGTGACCAACGAAGTCCCTTTTGTATACACACTAGGAAATGCAGACGTATCTATCGAAGTTAAATTTGAGAATGGAAAAAATTGAGAAAAAAATTTGTTTCATACATTTTTTTTTACTTAGAAACTGTAATCCTCATTACAAATGAACTCCAATTGAGAAACCCCGTTCTGCAGACAATATTGTATTAACATACAGACTGTATTAGGCAATATAGGTTTCGAAGGTTCAAAAATTTTAAGACAGGTCTACGTCTTAAAACTCTTTTCTTGGGTCAAAATTCTTTTTTTTTATCCAAATAAATATCTACGAAACATGAAAATGAGCAATTTTTACGTGCTCAAAACTCTCTGTCCAATTTCTGTTATTTTCCTTTTAATTAAACTTGTTCAGAGGCGTCATACTTCATCAGAACTCTGCTGACACGTAGTATAGATTTCAATTGAGTTCGAGAAATTTTTCTCTACCCATATTCAAGTTTCCTTGTCATCTGAAAACTTTGCACTGAACACCTATAATTTTTGTTTCTCAGCAAAAATTTTCATTTGCAGAGATTCCTTTGTGGTGCAAATGGGAGCCATGCTTGTTTGGTGACTTAAATTTTTGTCTTTAACGTGAAATTAAGGGCAATTTTTTTGGCTCAAAAGTAACAGTTTGCAAAATTTTTCAGATTTTTTCACTTTTTATGTTAATCTTAGGATGTCATTTCTGCATGACTTCTGAAAATAGACTAATTAAAATGCATAACACATCAAACAGTTGTTATTTGAGCCGAAGAAACTATTGGAAAAAGACACTTTTTCTTTCTTTGACAAATTGCTTTCTTTGAATTTTTAATATATTAACCGTTTCACTATTGTCAATCTTTTTTTCGCGGCATATTTTCCTCTGATACTCAAACAATGTTCCAGAATTAAAATAATTTATGATTGTAGTTCATTTGGCAACATTTTGGAACATAGGCTTTTCTGGCCATGTTAGCGTTCCAATAGTCCGCCCTTATTAGAGTTGCAAAAAAAGCACAGAAACGCACTGTTTTTGTAACTTTGGTAAATTAAACTTAATCTATAGTCAAAAAATTACCTAACTGTAGAAAAAAAACTTTGAACCTGGTGGAAAAACATGTTTTAGGATGAAAAGTTAAGCCGACTTTCGGTCGGTTCCGTTCTATTTTTTCAACACACTCTAAACTTTACCTCAAATTATTGACTATAAAAATCGTAATTGAGAAATTTTTTACGCGGTGACAACCAGCTGTTCACACTCTCTTGATTCCTATTAATTTTTCTACCATTTGGACGTTTTTAAACGATTCATACTTGATTGCAACTCTGATGACACTTCATTTGAGTTGGATAAATTTTTTCTTACCCATAATCAAGTTTCCTTGTCATCTGAAAACTCTGCACTGAACACCTATAATTTTTGTTTCCCAGTATATCACTTCTTTTGCGGAGACTTCTTTTCGGTGCTAATGGGAGCCATGCTCGCTTCAAGACTTTAAGTTTTGTCTTTAACGAGAAAATGGTGGCATTTTTTGGCTTAAAAATAAATATTTGCGAAAGTGTTAAGTTTTCTTTCACTTTTTATGTTAAAATCAAGATGTTATTACTGCATGACTTCCAAAAGTAGAATAATTAAAATCAAAAACACGTCAAAGAGTTGTTATAGGAGCCAAATAATTATTGGAAAAAGACACTTTTTCTTTTTTTGACAATATGCTTGCATTAGATTTTTATTAAAATAACCGTTTCATTGTTGTCAATCGCTTTTTTGTCGTGGCCAATTAGCCTCTGATACTTGAACGATGTTCCAGAAATAAAATTTTTTATGATTGTAGTTTATTTGGCAACATTTTGGAACATAGGCTTTTCTGGCCATGTTAGCGTTTGAATAGTCCGCCCTTATTAGAGTTGCAAAAAAAAGCACAGAAACGCACTGTTTTCGAAACTTTGGTAATTTAAACTTAATCTATAGTCAAAAAATTACCTAACTGTAGAGAAAAAACTTTGAACCTGGAGGAAAAACATGTTTTAGGATGAAAAATTAAGCCGACTTTCGGTCGGTTCCGTTCTATTTTTTCAACGCACACTTAATTTTACCTCAAATTATTGACTATAAAAATCGTAATTGAGAAATTTTTTACGCGGTGGCAACCAGCTGTTCAAACTCTCTTGGTTCCTATTAATTTTTCTACCATTTGGACGGTTTTAAACGATTCATACTTGATTGCAACTCTGATGACACTTCATTTGAGTTGGATAAATTTTTTCTTACCCATTTTCAAGTTTTCGACAGGAGAGTTTCGGATGACCGAAATGACTCGTAAGATGAATTTTTATGCAAAAATTATCAAGAAAAAAGTCTAGAAAACAATCATAGAAACTTTTAACAAGTGTGAAGATTGCGTGGAAAGTGAAACACAATCAACTATACGCACTTGAAAAATGAGCAAAAACTTACAATTTGGAATTGTTCTAGACACTAAATTGGTTTTTTTTGAACAAATATGCAAACAAAAAATATTGAGATCTGTATTTTATTGTATTGAGAGTTCATTTTGATAATTTTTAATAAACTGGGATGCAAGATTTTGGAATGGCCGCGTTTTTGCATTTTTTCACAACAATCTTGTTTTCTTTCAATGTTTTCGAAGCCCGCAAAAAAGATTCATATTTCTTCTAAAATATGGCCCTTTTGGTTCCCTCGTAGATAATATCTTTGGATACCCGGAACATCAAACAATATCTGGAAAAAAACAGTGAGTAAAAAATTATGCCAAAAGGGCCAAGAGATAGATTTTAGCCGGTACCCATATTTCGGAGCTAGTTTTTTGACACGATTTTTCTCGCTTTCTAGGCAATGTTGGAACTTCTGATTTTGGGATCGTTGTTGTAGTACTAAAATATGCCCACATGCCAAATTTCAGGTTTATTCGATCATTTTTCAACTTTTGCCTTTCTTTGATTCTTGTGACTTCATCGCGCACTCGATTAGGTCAAACCGAAATAATAAACCTAAATTTGAGTCGTTTCTGAGAATCATTTGAAGCAACTTCACAAGAACAAAAAGTCGACAACTTAGTCATACAGGACAGGAACAAAAAGAAAATTTTGAAAAAAGTTATTTTTCGTGGAGAAATTACGTTTTAATGTTCCCTTACTGTTTGGCCGAGAAAAAATTCCTACTCCTATAGATCAATATCTGAACAAATATTGCACCTAGAGGAATAAAAAAAATGTTCCGAAAACTAGAGTTCATTTCCTGACTCCCTATGTAATAAAAACAGGGTTTCATATGGTGGAAGACCAAAAAAAACAGCTTTGAACAAAAAATGAATTTAAATTTCAAGTAACAATAACTCCTCAAGTATTGATGGTTTTTAGGGCCATTTCCGTCATTAGCTAATTTGACATCGAATTCATCAACAAATGTATATATTTGAACGTAATAATCAAAATTCGCCGGCTGCAGACGATTTTTAGAATCCGGGGACGCCCTACCCAAATTCAAGTTGGCTGCAGTAGTAGTAGTAGTAGTAGTAAAGTTCGAGCAACTAGAGGCGAGCCTTACCTGTGACAAGTGTGAAAGAAAGTTCAAAACTGTCAATGGCCGAAAAGTTCACCAATCGAGATACTGTGGCAAACCTAAAGCAGTTGCCACACGCGCGTTTTCCTGCAAAGTACAAGATGTTCTCGGAAACGAGTTTGAAAACATAGAAGCGTTCAAGTATCTCGGATCATATGTCAGCCTCAAGCATGGAGACCTGCAGGAAGTCAATTGCAAACTTGCAGAAGGTAGACAACGGTTTGCTAACTTCCAAAATCTCTGGAAGAGCAAGCAGCTCAGCGTGCACCTCAAGTGCAATTTGTACAAAGCACTCGTTTTATCAGCCGTGCTGTACAGCTCAGAGACTTGGACTCTTTCGAAATTAATGGAGAGAAAACTTGAGAGTTTCCACTGTGGTTGTCTTCGGAGAATTCTACGTGTGTCATATCTGGAGAAAGCAACGAACGAAGAAATTATGTCAAGATCACGAATGCCCCAACTATCCACGATGATCATGCTCAAACGGATAAAATGGTACGGACACATCCAGAGAATGGAACCAGGAAGATTAGCCCGCAGTGCCTTCGATTGGGACCCGCCCGATCAATACGTCCATGCTAGACGCGCTCCTGGGGGGCAACGGAAAACGTGGATGAGTCAAATCGAAGGAGACTGTGTACGAAACAAAGTATCGTTCACCAGATTGCAGGAGGAAGCAGCAACCGGGTCAAAGAATGCCTTCAACAGTTTCGTCGTACAGCACTTCACAGAATAACCAAACAAATAACTCTTCTTGTTTTGTTTGTATTTGTTGCCAACCGTGCCTTTATTTCATATTTGGAATTAAAGTGTTGAAACAGTAGTAGTAGTAGTAGTAGTAGTAGTAGTAGTAGTAGTAGTAGTAGTAGTAGTAGTAGTAGTAGTAGTAGTAGTAGTAGTAGTAGTAGTAGTAGTAGTAGTAGTAGTAGTAGTAGTAGTAGTAGTAGTAGTAGTAGTAGTAGTAGTAGTAGTAGTAGTAGTAGTAGTAGTAGTAGTAGTAGTAGTAGTAGTAGTAGTAGTAGTAGTAGTAGTAGTAGTAGTAGTAGTAGTAGTAGTAGTAGTAGTAGTAGTAGTAGTAGTAGTAGTAGTAGTAGTAGTAGTAGTAGTAGTAGTAGTAGTAGTAGTAGTAGTAGTAGTAGTAGTAGTAGTAGTAGTAGTAGTAGTAGTAGTAGTAGTAGTAGTAGTAGTAGTAGTAGTAGTAGTAGTAGTAGTAGTAGTAGTAGTAGTAGTAGTAGTAGTAGTAGTAGTAGTAGTAGTAGTAGTAGTAGTAGTAGTAGTAGTAGTAGTAGTAGTAGTAGTAGTAGTAGTAGTAGTAGTAGTAGTAGTAGTAGTAGTAGTAGTAGTAGTAGTAGTAGTAGTAGTAGTAGTAGTAGTAGTAGTAGTAGTAGTAGTAGTAGTAGTAGTAGTAGTAGTAGTAGTAGTAGTAGTAGTAGTAGTAGTAGTAGTAGTAGTAGTAGTAGTAGTAGTAGTAGTAGTAGTAGTAGTAGTAGTAGTAGTAGTAGTAGTAGTAGTAGTAGTAGTAGTAGTAGTAGTAGTAGTAGTAGTAGTAGTAGTAGTAGTAGTAGTAGTAGTAGTAGTAGTAGTAGTAGTAGTAGTAGTAGTAGTAGTAGTAGTAGTAGTAGTAGTAGTAGTAGTAGTAGTAGTAGTAGTAGTAGTAGTAGTAGTAGTAGTAGTAGTAGTAGTAGTAGTAGTAGTAGTAGTAGTAGTAGTAGTAGTAGTAGTAGTAGTAGTAGTAGTAGTAGTAGTAGTAGTAGTAGTAGTAGTAGTAGTAGTAGTAGTAGTAGTAGTAGTAGTAGTAGTAGTAGTAGTAGTAGTAGTAGTAGTAGTAGTAGTAGTAGTAGTAGTAGTAGTAGTAGTAGTAGTAGTAGTAGTAGTAGTAGTAGTAGTAGTAGTAGTAGTAGTAGTAGTAGTAGTAGTAGTAGTAGTAGTAGTAGTAGTAGTAGTAGTAGTAGTAGTAGTAGTAGTAGTAGTAGTAGTAGTAGTAGTAGTAGTAGTAGTAGTAGTAGTAGTAGTAGTAGTAGTAGTAGTAGTAGTAGTAGTAGTAGTAGTAGTAGTAGTAGTAGTAGTAGTAGTAGTAGTAGTAGTAGTAGTAGTAGTAGTAGTAGTAGTAGTAGTAGTAGTAGTAGTAGTAGTAGTAGTAGTAGTAGTAGTAGTAGTAGTAGTAGTAGTAGTAGTAGTAGTAGTAGTAGTAGTAGTAGTAGTAGTAGTGGGGGACAAAATCCAACCTCACCTCCACGTGGTGTCCCCTGGGGGTAGGTCATGTGCTGCGGCTCTCCGCTCACATGGTCGAGCTAACGAGGCACTGGTCTTCTAGTTTGTGGCGCAACTAGTCGTATCTCAGCCCTCAAACACCAAAGCAATGAGTACATTCAACCATGGCCCCGAGTCCCGGGTAAGGGGTGCTAAGAATCTCCCGAGGAACCAACTCAGAATTGCAACTTTAAACGTCAGAACACTGACCGAAGCCGAAATGGATCTGGCGCAATACAAGTTGGATATTCTGGGAGTGCAGGAGACGAGATTGCAGGAGCAAGAAATTGATCTCGGAGACCACAAGCTCTACCTGTCTGACTCGTGGTTGTCTGGTGTAAAGTCGAGACAAGGAGGAGTGGGCGTTGCTGTAAAGAAGTCATTGATAAACAGCATCGTAGAACAAGTGGCTCTAAGTGAACGTATTTGCTACGTCAAGTTCGCGGCTCGGAGGAGAGCCAATCTAGCTGTTGTTGTCTGCTACGCACCTACGAATGAAGCTAGTCTCCAAGAGAAGGATTTGTTTTGGAGTCAACTTTCAGACTTAGTTTCCAGCTTTAAACATAGGGAGCGTATTTGTGTCATCGGTGACCTCAAGGCAGAGCCTGGACACCAGTTGAACGACACCATGAGCTGCAGAGGCCCGTTTGGAATGGGTGAAGAAAATGAAAACTCGGAAAAGTTGTTATCATTTTGCACTTCACACAAATTGCTCGTAGGTGGTACATGGTTCCAGCATCGACAAGTGCATCGGTAAACCTACAACCCTCCCGATCCGAGTTGTCGAAAAAAGATGCTGGATCACATTCTGTTTGCAGAGAGATACAGAGGATGTCTGACGAATGTGAGGACCAGAAGAGTGAAAACCACAATTACCGATCATGAACTGGTCATTGCGGAAGTATATGAAACTTTTGTCTAAAAAGCCATGTTTCACGCCCAGAATCAGTTCTGCAAAGCTGCAAGATGAAACAACGCGTGACTTGTTCACGCATGAAGTCAAGTTACATCTTGATAAGAGCGGCGATTTCGAGAATACAGAGCAGTCTTGGGACAATTTTCGAAAAGCCCTGAACCAAGCAGCAGTGAAATGCCTCCTTCCAGACAAGCGAGTGAACAAACCTTGGATTTCTCCAGATTCTCTGGAACTTATCCGGAAACGAGCTGAAACACAGCAGCGCGGTGGCGTTGTTAGAGTTCACAAACTGCCGTAAGGAAGTCAGAAAAGCTCTGCGTGCAGACAAACGGGCATGGCTTGAACGCAAAGGCCAAGAAGTGCAGAGCTTTGCGGACAGAGGCAACTTGAAGGAGGTTTTTGGGGTATCACAGCAGATTTGCCGAAACTGGAGTCCCCAGTTGACCAAATTAGTTTCAAGCACTGGCGTCAACTTACGGACGAAAGAGGAACGACTTGAACGCTGGACGGAACATTTTAGTCAACTCCTGAATCCCTCAACATCCAGTTGCAGTACGAGATTGGATCCCGAAGAAGCAGCTGAAAGCTTGTCGATTGACCTGAGCCCAATTCGATTTGAAGAAGTGCTTGAAGCTGTCCGCAGGTTGAAGAATGGCAAGGCAAGTGGACCCGATAACATTTCTTGTGAGATGTTGAAAGCACACAAGGGTATTGTCGAGTGGCTCTGGGACATCATAGATAAGTGTTGGTCGACGGAAGTTCTGCCCGATGACTGGAAGGTAGCAGAAATTGTCCCATTATACAAGAGTAAAGGAAAGAGGTCAGAGTGCTCGAACCACCGAGGGATCTCTCTATTGTCAGTACCAGGCAAAGTGTTCGCTTCCGTTATTCTCAATCGATGCAAAGATTCAGTGGATCGCGTCTTAAGGGAAGAGCAGTGCGGCTTCAGAAAAAGCAGAGGATGCGCCGATCAACTCTTTGCCCTGCGTCAAATAATAGAGAAATCAATGGCGTTTCAATTGGATATTAGCTTTTGTTTCATAGACTTTCGAGCGGCATTCGATTCTGTCGATCGTGAGCAGATGTACCAGATAATGAAACACTATGGTCTTCCACAAAAAGTGATAAACATCATAAGAAACAGCTATGATGGATTCAAATGTCGAGTCAAAGCCGAAGGTGAGAAAGGACGCTTATTTGATGTCAGAACGGGCGTTAGGCAGGGTGATGTGTGGTCCCCAATCCTATTCGGCCATGTCATCAACTGCATTTTGGCTAACTCGGTGCATGGAGGATTAGACATTGGGAGATTGGTGGCTGACTTAGATTTTGCTGATGATGTTGCTCTCGTGGGGGTCTCAGACAGTGAGGTGCAAGAAAACCTACATCGAATCGAGGCCCTTGCGGAAGCCGCTGGTCTGAAGATTAATGTGGCCAAAACAAAGAATATGGGCGTAAAATGCGACAGCCCAAATGTTGTTGCAGTGCCTAGTATCCAACAGAACGTGGAGATACTCACTGGAACACATAAAGGCAAACTAGGACTCCTGGCAGAGACATCTAGCCAGTCACGACTAACCATCAGCACGGAGGTGCTGCTGGGAACGAAAAAAAAAGCGGGCTGGTTCGAAACACAAGATGGCCGGAAGCTAAGATTGAAAAGCTTAGCGGTGGCTAAGCCAGCGTTGGTAGCTTCACAACAACAATCTGCGGTAGCAGATTCAGAGTCGCTAGAAAATGAGAGACGGTCAGTGGTGGCTGACCAAGAGTCTTTAAGATGTCAGAATTGTCAGCGGCAATTCAGTACAGTTACCGGACGCAAAGTGCACCAAACAAGATTCTGCAAAGCCGGTTTGTCAAAGAATGTCGTCGACAAGTCAAAGTTCGAGCAACTAGAGGCGAGCCTTACCTGTGACAAGTGTGAAAGAAAGTTCAAAACAGTCAATGGCCGAAAAGTTCACCAATCGAGATACTGTGGCAAACCTAAAGCAGTTGCCACACGCGTGTTTTCCTGCAAAGTACAAGATGTTCTCGGAAACGAGTTTGAAAACATAGAAGCGTTCAAGTATCTCGGATCATATGTCAGCCTCAAGCATGGAGACCTGCAGGAAGTCAATTGCAAACTTGCAGAAGGTAGACAACGGTTTGCTAACTTCCAAAATCTCTGGAAGAGCAAGCAGCTCAGCGTGCACCTCAAGTGCAATTTGTACAAAGCACTCGTTTTATCAGCCGTGCTGTACAGCTCAGAGACTTGGACTCTTTCGAAACTAATGGAGAGAAAACTTGAGAGTTTCCACTGTGGTTGTCTTCGGAGAATTCTACGTGTGTCATATCTGGAGAAAGCAACGAACGAAGAAATTATGTCAAGATCACGAAAGCCCCAACTATCCACGATGATCATGCTCAAACGGATAAAATGGTATGGACACATCCAGAGAATGGAACCAGGAAGATTAGCCCGCAGTGCCTTCGATTGGGACCCGCCCGATCAATACGTCCATGCTAGACGCGCTCCTGGGGGGCAACGGAAAACGTGGATGAGTCAAATCGAAGGAGACTGTGTACGAAACAAAGTATCGTTCACCAGATTGCAGGAGAAAGCAGCAACCGGGTCAAAGAATGCCTTCAACAATTTCGTCGTACAGCACTTCACAGAATAACCAAACAAATAACTCTTCTTGTTTTGTTTGTATTTGTTGCCAACCGTGCCTTTATTTCATATTTGGAATTAAAGTGTTGAAACAGTAGTAGTAGTAGTAGTAGTAGTAGTAGTAGTAGTAGTAGTAGTAGTAGGGGATCTTAATCTTCCAGAAATAGATTGCGAAAGTATAGCGACGCACATAAACGGGGACAGCAAAGCAGCTGCCTTTGAAGAGGCTGTGCGAAAGTCTTGCCTCACACAAAACATAAACAAACCGACGAGAGAGAGAAGCAAAATCCAATCGTCTCTTCTTGACTTGCTGTTCCCGGACCTAACGTTGATCTCAAAAATTGTAGAAAATTGTGCCCAAAGAACAGCGAACAGCAACTAAAAAAGACCTCACTCCCTTTTGAATTAGGATCTGCTTTGATGTACAGGACAGAAGTTCGGAAAAGCGATTACTTTAAAATGCAATGCCAAATTGCCAGAGAAATTATACCTTCACAGGCAAGAAGACCTCACCAGTGCCGGAACACGTTCGAGAAAAACTGTAGTCATCCGTCGACTTTAACAACAGTAAAGATGAAGAGGGTGAAAAAGCCAAGATCTCGTTGAATGATGACACCTTGGACTTATAAAGGCAAGAAAAAGGCCTGGATAACGTTCACAATAGAGAGCGTTGAAATAAACTACCGTATAAACTTTTTATAAATAAGAAACATTTTGCGCAAAGCAACTCAGCAACTTTGCCAACTGATCAAAACAACTTTTTTGCTTGTGCAAACGTGAAGACCTCAGAAAACAGAGAACAAAAATATGCAAAAAGTCCCTTGCCTAGAAAAGCACGAAGGAGAAATGTACACATCAGTTAAAGAGAAGGTATTTTTTTCTAACTTACTGTCATTTTTTACCGGGAGCTTGGGATGTTCAAGTTGAGAGCAAATCTGCGGTCTATATCCGGTGAAATCATTGAAGAAATTCACTAGGTGGCATATAAAATATTATCTTAATGGCTAAAATAGTAATCCAAGGCCAGTACAATTTGGATTTATGACCGGATTATCAACCTTGTAGTTAATGAAAACCATGGAAGAGTGAACCGGAGCAATTGATAATGAACACGAAATAGACACTTTATTTTTATAAATATATATATATATATATATATATATATATATATATTTATATAAATAAATATACAAATATCTATACATATATATATATATATATATATATATATATATATATATATACATATATATATATATATATATATATATATATATCAACTTTAACAAAGCCTTTGATACTTTGCTTCACGGTCCTGCTCTGAGTGCTAGAACTGTACGCAAAAAAGGCAAAACAATGTGCTGTGAACTGGAACAAAGAGTTGCGTTAACTGGACCTCACACAACGGCAGCAAGCAAAGAGTGGCGTTGAATAGGACCTACTCCAATTGCAACCAGAATTATGAAGTGGCACTCCGCAAGGGATAAATTTAGGGACTATGTTTTTTTATCATGTACACAGACTCAATGCCAGACGCAATGAAGTCAGCTATACACTTTTTGAAGATAATGCGAAAATATTCAGGTCAATCAGCGGAAAAGACGATCACTTGGATTAGTCGAAGAAAAGTTTAACAATCTGTCATTGTGTACAGCCGTAATTTAATACGTTTCAACTCACAAAAGTTCGTTTTACAAAACTTATCACCAAAAAGCGATCAAACTGAACCAAGCTACAAGTTGGATAGTGATGAAGAACTAGCTGCATTTGAATCAGAGAAAAACCGCCGTGTAAAAAAAGACCAGAAGCCAACTTTCGACCCCCATATAACACCAGAAGTCTATAAAGCGAATTAAATCCTTTGAGTGATCAAGAAAACGTTTCAAGTGATTGCACTGCAGACCTTACTTCAGCCTAACAAGGCACTTATTATACCGCACCCTGAATATGCAAACGAAGTCTGGTGTCCCCTAGTGAAGAAAAACTTAACTCTAATGAGGAATTTACAACGTCCAGCTTCCAGCATGGGAGTAGAGATCCGAAGAAAGATCTACCAAGATAGGCTCAAGTTATAGACTGCCAACGTTAAGTTATCAAAAAAAGACAGGCAAGATAATACAAATCTACAAAATACTGAGGGTGAAGTAGGCCGCGGAGGCAACAAATGGTTTATTTGAAACTAACTGTAGAAATATGAGAAGGAAATAAAGCAAAATCCGTACCAAGAAGCCTTGAACTGAATTGCGTATGAACTACTTTACAGTGAAGGAACCAAATGAGCGGAATTCGCTGCCATTGGAAGCGTTCTCAAGCCCATCACTGGACTCAAAACTGGATAATTACTGGGCTTTTCAACAGTAGGACCCGTTGAAGTTGATATAATTGGCACGGAAAACACTAGAAAGCTGATCAAAAGAGGCAAGAGCTTGCCAATCAGAATACTTGAAAAAATTTTAAATTAGTTATGCAGTCAACATACCCCCAATTCACATTTCTGGAATATTGTCAACTTGCTAGCACGCTCGGTCAGGGAATTTTTCTGCAGGGTGTTTTTCACGCAGACTGTTCTCTTGTGATCAGCTTCTTTAGATAAAAACAGTTTGGTTAGATATGACGACGCATGATGATATCTAATGTAATTGAAAACGAACCTGAAACTTTTAAAATTCATAGCAATTGGGCTCAGAAACTCTATTGTTTAAAATCCTACGGAAAAGTTCGTGCGGCGATATCCGGTGGCTTTTCAATTCAATTAATCTTACATTTTTTCGTAACTTCAAAAGAGGCAGAAGTTAGTTACTAAATTTACTGTATATTTTTCGTCAATATTGTACAGACTGATTCATGTGATGGAAGTGTTTTAATATTTTTAAAATTAATACTAAATCTTTAATAATTTTACACCATTTTGATTTTGTAAAAACTCTCTTCAAAGGTTTTTAAAAATATCAAGTTGTATCTGATCCGCTATTGTGAAGAAATTATATTCTTTATAAGCAATCAATTTCGCAGTTTTTTGATCATATCGCAATTTTTTTGACGATCCAAGTTGTTTGATTTTTGTTTACTCACATGCAGATCTAGGTTTAATTTTCGGAATGGATTTGTTTATTGTCTTCTTTTGCTTCTCATCCATCTCTTTTAAAGTTGTTCAAGATTATCCGTACTAGTTGACAGAAAAAATTTTTATCAAAAGTTTTACTGAATCTGTTTGATGCTCTTCGCTTGTGACTATCAGTAATAGTTGGAGAGTTGCCTCTTTTTCCGATTTTGCCAAATTGTTGTCAGGTTTCCAAGATTTGTGAACGAAATAATTGATTAGGAAGTGTAGCATCATTGATGATACAAACGATTTTGGCCCAATAAGAATCAACTTTTTCCAGTTGTGTAATTTTGTAAATTTTTCACTGACACTGGTCCGGATTGTTTGCTAGTCTCGTAATACCGGTTTTACGACTTCATTTAGTTGGTAAAATAAGAGTCTTTGATGAACTGATACACAGGAAGATGTGCCATTTTAAATTGATTAAAAACAAATTGAAGTTAGATGTTGCGATGTAATCATATATTTGCTTTTGCCAGTGTTTTGTGTCTTTTCCTCGACGGCAAATTCATTGCTCCTCTTTCACACTTCCGGCAAGCACTGAAAAGATTGCCTAAAAAAGGTATCCCAAAACAAGTATCGCAAGCAGTTTAAAACTAGAAGCCATTATATCAAATGGAGAAAATGCTTGAATCATTTTTTTTATTGTTGACTGAGCTACATATAGGTAGTCCAATTAAATTGTATATTGAAGAGCTTGAAGAGCTTGCCCGTTAGTCCTTTTAATAGGCATTGGAACGTGTATAACTTTGTAGAGATATGGAATTGTTGCATCTGAAAAATTGGGAAAATAAAATTTTTCCACAATATCCAAGTGTTCAAGTATTTCCATTTTATCTTATGCTAACAGCGGATTTGTTGATATCGTAGCTGATAATCGTTTGTGTGTAAGATTTTGCGAACTGACTACCACTTCAACCATTTTTCAAACACTTCATGAAAGTAGTTCAGTTGGTTCTAATTTTTTGACCATTGTAAATAGCGGACTAAAAATTGTTAGCCTTTAGCTAAAAACTGCTGGAAAGTATGAACTGATTTTATTAACAGCGCAGATGAAAGTATCATTCAATTGGTTTGCACTTGCAACACTTGGTCACGGGCCTAGTGGAGTCGATTGCAAATCTTTTTTTGAAGTTTTCGATATCAAGGTAACTGTTCCATTGAAAAACTCTGGTTTTTTTGCGAAGCAATAATTTTTCGTTGCAAATTCTCCACATTTTTGAGCAATGATTGACATTGGACATTTTATCTTTGTTTTTCCTTTAATTTCAATTAATCGTCTATTGTATTTTCCATTTGATACAACGCAAAATCACTGTCTTCTCTGTTTTCAATTTCCGCTCCGCAAAAAATAATGTTGATACCAAAAAAGCAATCATTTCCCGAGCCCGTAGTGGGTGTTTTCAGGGCTGCAAATGCAATCATGGCTGAATGTTTTTGTCTTGACATTATTTTTTCTGTAAGTTTGTTTTGCTCTCCAAGTGTTTTGTAAATTAGGTCATTTATTTTTAACATTTTCAATTGAATTATTGAACGCGTGTCAATTTCAGTTAGTTCTCATTACTGTAAGATCACATCTGCGTCCTGATTGACATCACAAATTGTTCGAAAACTTCAATAGGGCTTAGGTGTGCTGAAAAGCGGCGAAACTCAGAAATCTATAATTGATCGGTCTATAATCATGACCAATTGGTATCTTAAACTATAATAAGTTTTTTCAATCTCACCTGTTTTTCCACTGTATCGACCATATTTGGGTTAACCTCGTGTAGTAAATTCTCTGTTTCAATTATAGTCTCTACATAATTGTTGACAAAATTCTCATCGAATAGCTCTGACGTATATTGTTTTATTTTTAACAATGTATAGACGTCTCTGATTCTCACTGACGTTTTGCTTGATGACGTTTCACAAGTAGCGTTCCTAATTTTTTCGGAAAATTTTTGTTTTTGTGAAGAGTATATTTTGAATATTTTGTTATGCTAATATCATTTATGTAGTAAGGCAGAACCGAAGTGGGCTCCTTTTACAGACTTATGATATAAAGAGCTAGGGCTACTTATTTTTGCGCGCAAAATAGGCTTGCCTATATCTCTCACTCAGACTAACCGACTCTGTAAAACACTGAAGCTATACTTCAATTATAACGATGTACAAAAGAGTTAACACCGGAGTCAGAGGTGTACATACTGTGCAACTACTCTAATAGACTGACTACTGTCGGCGGACATACTGCTATATAGAAGAGAATAATGTCTTCTCAGTCTCTGATTGGTTGGCGGAGCACATCCAGTTTTTCTAATGCTACATCCATCCGGGGTTAAGAGTTTTAAATCCGGATCTGTGAGTTGCAGCAGAAATACGTCAGATGAGTGATCCTCTTTGTAGAAGGAAGTGAAGAGTCGTGTTGCCGTTGAAGTGAAGTTGTAACCTGTGCCCTCGTCTAGAGTCCCTGTGAGTAGAGTGTTGACTAGTGTCGTCAGTAAGTTATCCACTTCAGATGTGGAGTCAGTAGAGGTGCCATTTAAAGGGTGTGCTGGTCAGTAACGTCAGTTCTGTCAAGAATACCCAACTGTCTCTCACTGTTCTGTAGTGAAGATTTGCTCCCAGTTGGAGGATCGCTTGTAGTCTGTAGTCTCTGTCTGGACGCACAAGTAGATTTCCGTCCATCTCCATCTGGTTCCCTGTTTTAGCGGTCAGATTTACCAGCTTACCTTCTGGTGAAAATCCATCTTTTAGCTACTGTGTGAGTTACTTGTTCTCTTAAATTTTTTGTGAAGTTTAGTGCCTGCTGAGTAAGCTCCGACCGGAGAAAAAAAGAAAAGAACAGATCCTAATCTTCTTTTCAATTGTAGCAAAGAAGAAAAGAATGAAAATGATTAAATGCAGTAAAAATAAAAAGATACATAGAAAGTAAAGAAAAGATAACTTAACGTGAGTTTGAGAACAGTGAGTCTCAAGTTTTGTGTGTCAGTGAGCACCAGTGGTAGGACTGTGGCTTACGTCCGAAACCCGAATTCGATATCAAGGGCTCGGTTGTCCGGTTCCCTGAAGAATTCAAGAAATTGTTTATCTCGTTCAAGAAAGGCGGCAAGCGATTGATGTTTTTGGGTGGTTGCAAAGCTAGAAAGTGGTTGAGGATCTGTGTTCCATCTGGTGTCGGTTCCCGATTGGCCAGCTTGTCCACCAGCCAGTCCCTGTAGAGGAGATTGAATGTCTAACCGTACATGCACGTTGTTGCGCCTCGCTCTATACACTGAAGTTAATCAATGAGGACAAGGATCGGGCGATGCGTTTTTGCGTATAAATGGGAAAAAAGAAATAATTTTTAATAGGGTCGAAGTTGCGGAGTGTTCCTTCGCAGTACGTGGGATTAATTATATAGCTATAGTTCAAATAGTAAGTTGACGCGAGTTCAGTAATGGCATACCGGAGGCGTGAATTCATTTGAACAAGAGAATTAGTCCAATGAAAGTGGTATTGGAGGAAGAGATGATTGCGTATTGTGTGCAGCATTTTTGTCCTGTTGACTTTTTAAGTTTGATTTTTTACATCCATTTGGTTTTTTATGCAAAAAACCAAACTCAAGATAGAAGGATTTGTATTTTTGATACAAGCTGTAGGGGGTGACATCTCACGTGAAGAGTGTTTTGAGATAGTTGTTCTGACGATCTGCTAGTGCAAAGAAATAATTCGGGAGGTGCCGAAAACGCTCTGTGAAGTGGGGAAATATTGGAAATTTAAGGCACTCCAGTGGGAGTTCCCTATTCCATCCTGCTTCTACATGCTCGTTTTTCAACTGTCCCAAGGAGCATGAGCTTGCCATTGGTTTCAACGTGTGGCGGAGTGGAAAAATAGTTAATACTCTTGGGGAAAATAATTACCGTGATCCGTGTTGATACCCAGAGAATTTGTGAATTGATGAAACTAAAACTTTGGCCACGTTGCTTTGCGTAGCACCCCTTGTGTAGGGACGAAGGGGTTGACTCGACCCTCTGAAGATGAGGTCTGTGGGCCTCTGGAAGGGTTGGCGGTGTACCGTGCAGACGACTGTGAGGCCTGAAATGGGGAAGAGTGGACCGAGTAGATCTCATGCTTCATAGTCCTGGGCCGTCTCCTTGGGGAAAGATCGGCGCCAGAATATTTTTCGTTTGATGTCGGCCGATCATAAGGAAGGGTTGGGGGAAAGTCGGTTGAGCTCAATTCGGGGGATTGTTGGTCCATAATTGTGCAATGGTGGAGTGCTAGCTACGAATGACAGTCGTATGGGCGTCACTGGTGGTGAGTAGGTCAGTGGCTGGCTACGCGGTCGTGGGCCACGACTTCGGCCTTAGTAGGCCCAATTTGGGACCACGCTTTTGGGTGTTCAGCGACGCGATTGTTCCGCAGCGACATCATCAGCCCAGGGAGAGCTGAGTGGGGGTTGAGTTGGTGGCTGTGGCACCAAAAATGGCGGCTGTGCTGCCAATGAAAACAGTTGTTGTGACTGTGGCATCGGCTGGGACGCTTGGAGCAGAAGTTCTTGTGAAGAACTTGTGGGTACCGTTTGTGTTGGAGGGCTCGTGTTCTTCTCGATGTATGAATGTAACTCCCCTGACTTGGAAGAGGAAGTGGCGGGTGAAGGCAATATATTCACCGGCGCATGAGTTGCTGAGTCCACAGACTGTGGCTTGGAGAAGCTTGGGAAATTGTGAAGACGGTCAGCAGTTCCATCTCGCACACAAGTTCTGGTACTGTGGGAGGCAGCACCATGGGCGTAAGAGGGGAAGGCAGGATGTCGTCGACATCCAGCATAATGAGGTCGTAAGCCGTAGAGTCGACATTTGGGCGGATAAGTGACCCTCCCTCTTGTTTGCCAGGATTGCCAGTTGCAGTGTCGCTCAAATAAATAAAAGTGTTAAATTTGAGTACTTGGTAAGCTTGAAATCAGTTCTTCTGGGATTTCCTGATCATCAGGATCATTCTCAAAAAATCCTCAGAAAGTGATATTTCACGTGAGTGTTTACGTTTACTAGATTGAAAAGTGTGTAAATGCAACGATTGAAAATCAGCTTTTCGATGTGATTCTATCGGTAACTCATTGCATACATAGATAAATGTAGGGAGAGTAGAGACTTTGTGCTTTTCAGAGTTATTGTGTACTGGTGAAGAAAATTTCTTATAAAAATTCTCAAATTTTCAGCGTTTTAGATTCAATTCAATTTGATAATTCGAAGTGCTACTATCGACAGAGTGTTTACGTCTTGTCATAGGTGATCGTGGTTTTTTGTGTGTAGAGTCTGATTGTATTACATGAAAGATTGTCTGTGAGAGTACTCAAGAAGACAGTAATCCAGAAGTGAAAATCTTAGCTAACGTGATATGCGGACTTGAGAGTGATTTGAGATTCTATGCGTTAAATTCGCTACGAAAAAGTCCGATTAGGCACTTTAAAAAACTCCATATAACAGCTATTTCTTTCAAAACGTACCAAGTGTATTCAAAAATTCCGATAAAGACTTTTTTCAATAGTTGCCGTTGTTTAAATCACGCCAAACTAGACGGCAAAGTGTAAATTTTTTTCCGTTAATAAAGAATTTGTTAAAATAATTATTGTATTGACTTTGTAATTGAGAGAATTGTGCTTGTAATTGTCTGCAAAACTGACTGCTTGTGCTAATTCAGATTTTCCGGCGTCGTCATCTACTAACTGGATGGATTTGTTTCTTTCGATTTTGTCCAGTCTCTTTGACTATATATTCCAAGTTGTTCTGCAGTAAAGTCCGCGTGGGTGAAGCAGTTTTCAGCTTCGTCAGGTGTGAAAGTTTCAACGGGGTTTCGAGCCCTTAATGGGTAAGGCGTTAAGCGGTATGACTCATCTCCAACTGGATCGAGTGATATTTGTTGATCAAAATTTCAAGCTTTACATAGTGCTTTAATAGACCAAGGAAAAGTCTTGCGTGTTACTTGATCTACAAATTGAATTTAACTTGATAAAATATGGGAATACGTTCCAAACACTGGTTTTCTAGAACATAAAAAGGTGAAGAGACAGTTTTACCCCGAAAAAGTGAAATCACCTTTGAAATTTTTAGCATAGCAAATGTATTTCGCTGTCCTGTATTAACACATCCGACAAGTGAAAGTCTTTGTGCTAAAAAAAATAAAGACGGTCTGTTTTAGAGCTCTTATAGAGGTTTTTTAAATAAAATGATAAACTTGTGTGGTACATTTCAAGTAATACTCTGCTGTTTATTTAGTCGAGTTTAGCGTCAATCTGTACATTAGGATTAACAGCACCGAACCTATTTTGTTTTTTTTACGAAAAAGTTAGTAATTTTCAGTTTTACGGTATATTTGTGATTCTCGTGGAAATCTCGTTACGGATATCTGCTTTAGTGTACGGTGTTATTGAAGGTGCTTTTTTTAGTACGGTTAAGTGTACGTCCTTAAATTTTTGTGATGGCTTTCCAATGACAAAATTAAAACCTTCGTGATATTGTATAAAAACATCTTGATATTTTGTTCCGTAACATGGGCGATTCTCATTGCATATATAAATAGGTTTAGTGAGTAATTCATAAAGAAAGAATGCTAATTCATCATAGAGGTGGTCTTGAAAACGACTATTATAAGTGTGTGCGTTGCTTTGATGTCATTGGTTTGTTTCATTACTTGCTAGTGTTTCAGTAAAGTTGAGTTGTGAAATTTTATCATGCGTGCGCGAGATCCACCAACATCAAAAATTCGAAACTGATAATTTGGTTCTCAAATGAATGTGGCTTTAATAGCGTGATTAGGAGGGAAATAGTCTCTCTAAAGATCATATTTAGTACGTGTTTTACCATAATAAATACTTTCTGATTCAACGTCCAAACTAAGCGTGATGTTAGGTAATTGAAATAACCAACCTAATGTTCTATATGGATATATAACATGTTTCCGTGTTTGAAAACAAATGGTCGGTCGCGATTCAGTTGAAAACGGCCCTGTTTGGCTTCAATGTTCAGTTGCCAACGTGAGTCGTTAAGTAAATCAAATTGTATCATCTGTGCGTGATAGTGATGTTTACTCACGAGGTTTTGTGGCAAAAGCTTTCTTTGTCGCTAAGTTATGCATATACAGCGTACGCGCGTACTTTAGGTGTTCTAATTTTTGAGAAGACGAAAACTTGCGTAGTGAGGATTTGGACGCCTGCCGGTTTGATCTTACATTCGCCAATCTTATTGAGCTTATAATACTGCATAGTTGTGATATTCTGTGGGAGCAATCATAGTGTGTTACAATTAAATCCTGAAATCCTTATTTGAGAGTAAAAATAATGCGATTATCAGCCTTGATTTTTTGTTTTATGGGAAGTAAGAATAAAAAGAACAATTTAATTACAAATATGATCAAATTTGTAATAGACATGTGTAAGAGAGTCCAGAGTGTGGGTTGTAGAAGACCAAAAATCCTGCAGTGTTTTGTGTTTATCTATCAAATTTAAAGTGAGTTTCTTGACAAATAAAGAATGAGGGATTTGTTTTTACTATAATTATAGCTGGAGCAGCAGCTTGTGGGTGAATAATTAATTCATCTTGTTCGACTACAATCTCAACAGAGAAAGTAATCTTAGATTGTTTAGGTAGAATGTGTGCTCGTTGTTTTTGTACTGGTGTAATCTTGTGTGATTTAGAGATTCGTTGTTTTGCCCAATTGTATAATAGTTCAACGTTATTATGGGCTTCAAAAAGGGCGGGTGGATAAACTATAAGTTTCGGATCTAGTTTTAATGCTAAAGTTGGGTAAGTTTGATTGGTGTTGGGTTGGTTTCCGATACAATTGGGAGAATGTTGATCTGGAACTGGTGTGGGTGAATTTGAACTTAGAGTAATTAAAGTTGGAGTACCTTGGAAACTACATGGTAGTGAGCTTGTTTTGTGGAGCAGCTCCTATAGTAGAATCAAAATGATTTGGCTGTGGCAATTCAGAACTACTAGCTTTACTGTTAGCAAAATTAGTCGGTTGAGTCAAAAATTAAGTTGTGTTTGAATAATAAAGCAGTTCTGGTTCTTGTGCTCGTGGTGGTGCAGGTATAAATGGTGTTTGTTGTTGTAGAATTGCGTTTACAAGAAAGCCTGAGTATAGCAGAAGAGTTTTTGTATTTTATTTTTTGTCGTTGTGGTGTTTGCGCATGGGGTATTTGCGCTTGACTTCGATAGGTGGATATCGGATTAATGACTGAAGGGTAAATTGCGGGGGGGGGTCGTCCAGAAGGACGAGGTCTATCTGTATTTTTGGCAGTAATAATGTTGGAGCATGTACGTTTTTCTTTTTATTAAAGAGTTTAAATAACGACTTTTTAGGGGTGGATTGTTTTTAGTGTCACTGTACGAGCAACTTGGTAAATCTGAGACGGGCGTAGCGCTTGGGTTAGTATTGGGTTGTTGGTTAGAGTACGCAATTGTGACGTTAATCGTTGGCCCAGAGTGGAGCAATAATCACCATAGAAAATCTTATTTTGAGTGAAAGATGGAATAATAATTATTAATAAATTTTTAGTAGGTTTAATAAATTGGATTGCTGCAACGGTTGAATCTGATGGGAGGACATTGTGTTGATAGATGAGATCAAAAAATCAGCAGCAAAAACTGTTAACAACTCTTCGAGCAAATTGTGTAACTTTTTCGAGCAAAAGAAAAAATAGTGCAAGGGTTTGTGATTTTGTTTTTTTGGGAGTTGTTGGTATTGTTCATCAAACATAAGAAGTTCTTTATTTTTGTTTTATGTCATAAGAAGCTGGAACAGCATCCATGTTTAAAGTGTATACAATATCGTTATAGAGAAATTCATATAATTTGGTTGTTGATTGTGGAGGAAAAATTGGAAGATAAAAGAGAGCAATATAATTGTTGTTAAAGTCCCTTATATAAAATACCCATTCATAACAAGTGTGTGAATATAGTAGGTGGTCTAGGTTATAGAATATATCTTGGAAATGTATTTGTTTGGGTTTAATACTTTGAATATATCAAAAAGTAACAGCGTATGGGGTTCTACAAAATAACATTTCAGGTCTGTGTTGTGAAGTAATTTGCATACTGTTTGTTGTATGAAGAACAATTTGATTTTCAGTGCTGTGAGACTGAGAGTTGTGGATTGTATCAAAGTGTAGGCTGCTGTGAGCAAAATTGTTCAATTTGTCCTTCTGTGAGCTATTTGATACTGCTGTTATGTAGCGCTTGTTTGGAGTAAGAACTGTGCCGTGATACAATTCTGACTTTTCGAGAAAGAAAGTGAAAATTCAAAAAAGAGAAAATTTTTTTGGAAGCATAGAAATTTTTCCTAATTTAGGAAGTGAAAAAGCGAGAGAGAAATTGTTAGAGTGAAGTTAGAGTTTTTAAATAAAAAAATAACACAGAGAAAGAAACAGCTGACTTGCAAACAGGGTGGTCTTTGAAGTAATTTTAGACAATGCAATTTAACCTGACTACTACTTTTCTTAGGGGAGAAAAAAGTTATCGAATCATATTTCGTTAAATTAATCAGATTGGAGAATAATTCGCAGGCCGATCTGTGGGTAGGCTACTAACTTAATTTTTTGTTTGTTTACTTTCTT
The DNA here is from genome assembly GCF_964194025.1 of Convolutriloba macropyga. Classification (NCBI taxonomy): domain Eukaryota; kingdom Metazoa; phylum Xenacoelomorpha; order Acoela; family Convolutidae; genus Convolutriloba; species Convolutriloba macropyga. Next base: position 13,666 of record NW_027450441.1, on the reverse strand, counting down.
TTATTGTCGTAGGGAATGGCCTATAATTCCCTCTTTTTCATTTTCTGATGGAAGGTTTTTGTGGTTCTGCTAGGGTAGCAGGTGGAAAGATAGTCCTCATGCTTTGTTCGCCTTATGGGGGGTCTTTATTAATTTTGCCAGTGAACGTTATAGTGAAGTAAATGTGTGTTGCAGTGGTGGTATATATATATATATATATATATATATATATAAATAAATATATATATATATATATATATATATATATATATATATATAGATATATATATATATATATATATATATATATATATATATATATATATTTAAATATGTTTGAGAACTGTGCCTTGTCCTTAAAGCCGAAATTTTTGACTGTTGTATGAAGGCTCTGTAATCTTTTGTCGGTTGTTTACGTGAACGAGTGTCTCTATTATTGTATTTTTTGGAATTTCCTTCGGGTATTTCGGACATCTTGTATGTTGGCAGGGGAAAGTTCATTATTCGATGATACGTCTGGGTTGTTTAGACTAAACCAGACATATTTCGAACTTGTGATAGCGGTTTTTTAGGGTGAAATCGTAATAACGAGTTGTCGGAAAAGTATTTGTCCATTTGTTCTAGAACGAAGAGTTCTTGAGGGTAATATTAGTTACTTCGGTGACGGGTTATTTGTTTACCTGAAAAGTTCTCTAGTTTATATGTGACCATTGTGGGAGTATCAATTATTTTGGAGGTTCCGACCTTTTGTGTTTGGATCTTCTTTGAAGTATCAATTTGTGGAGTTCTATTTACAATAATAACATAATTGTTAATTTTAAGTGGTTGAACCGTTCCGAAACGGCGATTTATGAACGTGCGTAAACGTTTATTCCAATTTAAATAAATATGGATTTCGTTATACACTTCTGAGTGAATTTTTTCGCGATTTAAAAACCAGTGTGTGAAGGTTCCTTTTCGTAACTTTTTAAATTGGGGATGGTGTTTAAAATGATTGGTTTCTGTATGATTTGTGAAGGAGTGGCACGGTGAGTTTTGTGAAGGCTGACAGTTGCCAAAACCATCTGTAGTGGAAGATAGAGTAAACTTTATTGGCTTTTTGGGTTTTATGTCAAAGACGAGTTCATAAGGTGAAAGGTTCGTGTTTGTTCAAATTTGTGAGTCAAATGCGAAGGGAAAAGTTTTCACCTTGTGTCGTACTGTGAATCTAAAACTGTGCATAAAAATAGATTTGGTTGGCGATTGCTATTTTATGATAGTCCATTGGACCATGGTGCACTCGGTGTGCGTGGTTTAAATTGTACGTTGTATATGCGACAAAAACGTGTAACTTCGCCGTTAATAATTGATTTCCATTATCAGTTACTAGAATATCAGGTACTCAGAATATAACTATCCAATTATCGAATAATAATACTTTTAATGCGTTTGCTGCATCATTTTTCGGAGAAGGACGGAGGTTAATATAGTGTGTGAACGCGTCATCAATTACACCTACATAAGAGTTTCCGTCGGGAGTTGGAGAGATTGGGCATTCGGGTCTATAGAAATACAGTGGTTGAATTATGGCGAAACTTTGAAAAATGGCTGTTGTGGGGCCATAATAAGATTTTGCATGGTTAAGCTTGTTTGGCATTTTAAGCAATCTTGTGTAAGGATTGCTATCCATGTTTTAATATTTGGAAATTAAAACATTTCTGTTATTGTAGCATAGGTTTTGTCACGGTCGGGATGACCTGAAAGATGATGTGATAGTGCGATATGAAATACAGTTAATAGAAGAGAAAGTGATAAAAAATTTTTTGTTGACTGTGTTTTTTGGATGAAATATAAAAGTTGATTAGTTTCGTTTATGCTTAGATTCGGGAAACGTCTATAATAGTGTAGCAGTCCCTTGTTTGCTCGGACTGTTAACGAAGGGAGAGAGGAGTGGTTTTTGTATTTATTGCAAAGAAGAAGCTGTCTTAAAGCAGAATCCTGCTGTTGTGCTTCTTGTGAAAAAGGTGTCAGTTATTTCTGTCGGTTTGCCATAGAAATAATTAAATTTTTCTGGTGACTTAGGTATGAAATCATCCATTATTGGGAGTGAAAATCTGATGATAATTATTAAATCTGCATCATTTGCCTTTTGAGTATGTGGTGTGAATGGTTCTGTTTTATCTTTATTTAGTGTGCCATCTGTTTGTTGTACAATAGGATACGTTTCTAAGTGTGAATAATGGCCTTGTTTCAATTGTTGTGTTTTGTGATAATGAATATGTTCTAGAGGTTGCCCTTTTGTTTTATATTCGTGGTACGAAACGGGAAGATACAAACTTTTCTCTGGTCGTACTTTAAGATAGTTATCTTTGATTTGTATGTATATTGGAAAGTGTGGTGACTCTCCAGCAATGTCTGTAGTTACTGTGTTATTGTATTCTTTTGATAAAGCATAGTGGCACTTGATCGGTTGTGTTTGTGGATTATGTGTCATTACGGTTTTTATCGTATCGGGAATTGCTACTGTCCGTAGACGATGTAAGAGTTGTGTAGACGATGTCTTGTGTTGTCGTTGTAAGAGAATGACCTAATAGGTCCGGAAGTGAAAGGTTCTTGCCTTCCGTCCGAACTATACGTAAGTTTGGAATTTTCATTAAGATTAACTGGAAATAGAAAATTTTGTGATTTGGATTGTTCTTTTTATGTAAATGAAACAAGCATGGGTTTGTGATCAATATACAGGATAAAATTGTGTTGTAACCCTTGGATAAGAAATTCATTTTCAGAGAGTGCGTAAATTTTTGCGAAACGTTCATGAAGAAAATAAGCGAGAGATTGCGGAAACTAGTTTCATTTTTCCAAATTGTTTTTATTTGGAGAAGTGCAGCTCCGATGCTATAGTTTGATGCATTACGTAGAATATACAAGGGTTTATCTGAACTAGGGATTGCTAGGCGTAGAGTGCCATCTGTAAGTTCCTTTTTTACTCTATGAAATGTTTGTTGGAGTTCTAGAGTCCATTTAGTCCATTTAAAATCTACCGTATCTCAAAGATGAAGGTAGAAAGTTCTCAAATTAACTTGTAGATTTTAAATACATTTTGTGATAAGGTGAGAAAACCAGCAAAATTTTGTATTTCTTCTTTATTTTTCGGTGGTTGTAGTTTTAAGAATCCGTCTATTTTTAAATTTAATGGGCGTATGTGATTATTTTCTATCTGATGTCCTAGAAATTTGACTGATTCTAGTAAAAAGAAGGATTTTTCTGGAGCGGCTTTACGATATTCGTTTTTGAGAATTTTGTGATATTGTTCAAGTCTTTGCAACATTGTTTCTGTTACAGTGTCTTGAATAAAAACATCATCAAGACATGTGATATTTTAGTTTTTACGAATGACTGGTTTGAAGATACTACTCATAAATAATGAGAATGCGGCTGGGCCGATAGAGATACCAAATAATGGGCCTTTACGGCAATATTGTCGTTCTGCGATGACGAAATTAGTAAGTAGCTGTGACGGTTTGTGTAGCGGCTTTTGATTATATGCACTATTCAAATCGACTGAAGAGAAAACTGGGACTTTGATGCGAGTAAGTATTATTTGTATCGGTTCTATTGGCTAAATAAATTTAGCTTTGTCAATCATTGTGTTTATTTGACGAGCGTCCAAGACAATTTTAAGTGATTCTCCTTTTTGAGTATAATTACCGGATTAATAAAGGTGTTCCCTGTAGTGAGAGAATCCGTATTTACAGGTGCAACAATATAAAAATGTGTCAAAATGTCGAGTAAATGTTGTACTTTTTCCTGTAATTGCAGATGCATACGAGTAACTCGTTGCTTTTTAAATACTGCTTCTGCCTTCAAAGGTAGATTTTTTTCTACTTTGATTTTTCCTAAATCAACTATAGATGTAGCATAGAAATTTTTATATTTTAGTAAAAGTTGTGCCAATTGTTCAAATTGCGTTTGTGTTGGTTTAAAGTGCTCAAAATTGGAAACTTTGAGAAAATTTCTGTCTGTTTTTGTGAACGTAGATATATCAGATGGTATGTGGAAAGTTCTTTGTTGTGCTTTGTTTTCAAGTGCTTGTTGCTTGGTGATTTTTAGGCAATAGAATTTTCTTTAGTGTTTCTGATGTACCATGTGTAAAGTAATTTAAAGTATAGGCATCCTTGAAATCTCTGAGTTCATTGACGCGGTATTTTATTGTATGAAATTCTTTGACTGAAAAATCTTGTTGTGCGTATCCAATCAATCAATTAACAAGTGTTAGTGGGTGATCTAAAGATTTTTGTATAAGAATTTGACTGAACGATTGGTAAGGATATTCGAGATTAATGATATCCATTATAGAAAAACACATATTTCTATGGTGGTATAACTGAGAAATCAGATTTATAAATTACAGTTCCATTTTCATATTTGTTTTCGCATACGTATGCAGTAAGTGAATAAATTAGGATTTTGTGCTCAAAAAATTGGAATAAGAGTGAGTGATCACCATTAATAGGAAATAATCGTGAATAGCATGGAGATGATTCTGTTGAGCAATCATAGAATTTTAAAGATTTCGTATTGTCATTAGGTTTTATTTCTAGTGTGTGAGGTGAACATTTTATGAATTCAACATATTGTTCTAAAAATATTGTTCCTAAACTTTTAAATTTTTGGTTTGAAAGGTGAAAAGTGAGTTTGAAAATAAAATTACGAGAATTGAATTGCCTCTGGGTAAAAATTAAGTTTTACTGATCCATTTGACTGTAATTTAGAGTTTTTTGCTGCAATGTTGATGCTTTCAATTGTAATTCTTGGTACTCTCTGATTCCATTCCAAGTGCTTTATCTAATACATTAAGCAATAAGTGTAGCCCCGAGTCTATTAACAAATTAATGTCAAGATCTGGTGGAGAAATTGTCTGTGTATAATCGGGTGTCTGTTGTGAATACATTTTAAATGGTTGTACCCAAGTGACTTTTACACGATGCAGAACGGATGTGTTCTTCTATGAGGGTATTACACACTTCCTGACAATTAAAATGTACGTCTTGTGTATCTTAGTTTAGTTCTAAAAGTAAAAAAAATTGAATTCTTGCTCTAGAAGTTGTTCTTCTGAAACACTTTGTGTTTCCATATGGTCTGTGTTGGACATTGTATCGTCTGTTTGTTCTTGGTCGAGAAGTGAATTAATATAGTTTTGTAAGGCGAATACGTAGAAGTGTCGTCGTGAACGATTACCATCTCTATTAAAAATAGGTGATTGTGGTCTAGAGTTACTAAAGTAATTGTTGTTATTATTAAAATTGGGCTTTTTCTGGGAATTTAGGGGTCATGGGTGCGTTGAAGCTGAACTATTTGGTGGTTTAAAGTTATCGTTTCCATAAAAAGGTATTGAGTTTGTAACTGATGATTTATTAGGAATTTTGTGTCGAGAAGTGTCTCGATTGTCTCTAATGTTGCTTCTAGAGCGATAGGGACATGGCAGTGGTTTACCAGCCATATTTTTTGATGTGACTTGTTTGTTAGGGAGATTTTGATTCCCTTTCATTACTTGATTGAAAGGTTGTTTCTAAAACTTAGGTTTATCAACTGGTTTTGCGTATCTTTTGTCATGGCAAGTGGAAATACTGTGTCCTGGTCGTAAACATTTTTTACTAAATTTAAGAAGAGTGGTTTTCTCTTAAATTTTGGATTATTTGAGCACTTGTGCCGTACTACATTGATTCTGGACTTTGTGAGTCGAATTTGAGCGGAATTTGTGTTTATTTTGCGTCAATCTATGTGTGTTCCAGTGATATCTTCCTGATGTATTTTCTCAACAAATTAATCAAAAGGAATCTGTGGTTCCAATGCAGTTGATTTGAGACTTGAGATCTTTTTAAGGGTTATTTGAGCTAATTGCGGATCAAGTGTTTTGACAAGTGCGTCATTCATTTGTGCATTTCTCATATCTGGAGCGTTATTAACATATGCTTTTTGAGCAGTTTAATCACTTCCAAGTGCTCATGTTTCATCTGTTTGCCAGAGGCACGCGTTATGCTTTCTAATAGTAATTTCGCATGTGTTTGCGAATGTTGGTTATCACAGGTCTTTTGAAATGCTCGGAACAAAGCTTGCCATTTTTCCTTAATCTCTAATGGTAAATGTGAATAGCATTGTTGTTGTTCCGAATTATGTGTTAGATCAGTTAAATTCACAGGTTGTCTGTAAATTTCTTAAATTTTTATGTTGCTAGGAGTGTCATTTACGGTATTATTAGTGTTTATATTATTGTTTTTAGTGATATTGTGTTTTTTGAGGTCAATTAATGAGAGAGTGTTTACTGTATCTGATGAAAAAAGTGTTCGATCATCTAATAGTTTGGAATTTTTATCTGATTCTTTGGTTTCGTTAGGATTTGTGTTACTTGATTTTGAATGGACAATAGTATCAATATAACCTGTTGGTGATGCTTCAAGAGATGTAATAATGTTTTCTGCAATGTTTGTAAAAGTGACTGCTTGGTTTTTTGGCGTTGTATTTTTTAATTTTAATTTTATTGTGCTCAACTGTTAGTTTTTGAATGATTCCTGATAGAACTTCTGTGATAGTTTTAAAATTTTCAGGAATCCATAAATATTGTGTAGTGTTTCTGGCAAATTATCCATCAAGTGTGGGTACGTGTCGGCTATTAGTTTTGTAGCCTTAAAAAATATGTTTTACTAGGTTTTCCCAATTCTGAGTAAGGACCCAGATAAAAATGTGAGAGATCCTTTTATTTCCTATTGTGATAAATCTGCGTCTCTTGCAGAGCTTATGTCTGTTTTTAGAAGGTGATTGAAACTTTCTATTTCTTGTCTAGCAATTTTATGCACGTTTTCTTTTCGTGGTTGTAAAGCGGCGGTATTAAGTGCTGGCGCTAGGCGTTTTAGTAATTTGAATGACAGTTTACTAAACGCAGCTGAAGGTTGTAATTCTGTCGAAACTCCGTTGAGAAGTTCAGATAATGTGTCTGATAGTGGCTTAAATAATGTATCATATATGCATGAATCATATGTTGTGTTTTATAGATCAGAGATATAAAGAATCGAGCCCTCCGTGAGTTGAGCTCATTAAATTTCGATTAGGTATGAAAGGAAAGCTATTCGTGATATTTGTGAATCTTTATCTGGTAAAGTAAGAAGAGGCTGTTACTCTCTGCAAAATAGTTGAATTTAAGTTGTTTTGCTGTGTTTTAAGGTAAATTTAATTCGTCTTGGTGTTGATGTTGTGCAACTTTAAATAGTAAGATTTCGTGTATAGGAGTTTTGTTCGGTTGTGTAAGAACAGTTACTCGTAATTCATCGGAATGTTGATCCGATTTTGACAACGTTTAGCCGGTGTGACGGCTCATTTTGTCAATACTATTGTTTTTATGTTATTTTCTGAACTATTTGTTGGGGTTGTGTTGCCCGTTTTCTTAATTTTAAATGTATGAAAATTATCAAATTGTATAAACAAGTTATAATTTTTTTTCTCAACAGTGAATAGCGTGTTTTTCTTTAGTTCTTTTTACGGTTACAGTTTGTTAACTCACTGTTCGCACCAGTTTAGGCAGACCCGAAGTGGGCTCTTTTTACAGCCTTAAGGTACGAAGAGCTAGGGATACTTATTTTTGCGCGCGAAATAGACTTACCTATATCTCTCAAACCAACCGACTCTGTAAAACACTGAAGCTATACTACAATTATAACGATGTACAAAAGAGTTAACACCGGAGTCAGAAGTATACACATTGTGCAACTACTCTAATAGACTGACTACAGTCAGTGGAGTTACTGCTATATAAAAAAGAATAGTGTGTTCTCAGTCTCTGATGGGTTGGGAGCACATCTAGTAATTGTAATGCTTCAATAGCTTTGGAAAATTTTTGTCCAGTCAAGAAATAGTATGACTAAATTTAAGAATTCTTCATTATATTAATTTTTAACGTTTCTAATACTATTAGCAAATTTGAAATCTTTTTCGTTCATACTCTTAGTTTCTGTATTTGAAAATCTTAACTGGTTATTCAAATTTAACGGAGCAGACTAGTGCTCAATTTTCCAAAATTTTCACAAAAAGGCCGTTTTTTTCAATGACCCAAAAATTAGATCCAAAACCGTGCAATAGCAACCCTTAATTGGGCAACTCAGGACTTCGCTTTCAGTTTTTGGGAACAAATCATAGCAAAACATGATTGAATGGGGTCTTCCAGTTTGCTGCGACACGCTTCGGACAACAATCAATCAGTTGACGAAAATCACATGAATAAACTATATTCATATATTTAGAAGTTAGTGAAGTTGAATTATGGAGATCAATGTTCAATTCTCTCATATAAAAAACCCCAAGTGTAAAGGCTACCCAACATTGAGTCTAATCTGCAAAAAAATCTGGTTTACTGATAGAAGATTAATTGCGTAAAGCTGAGTTTCGATGTTGACAGAGTTTCGATGTCCAGATGATAGACGGGTAAATCCGCTTTGAATAAACTCTTCCATAGTCACCACCTTATATACATTAGTCAAAACATAGGATGCACAAACAACGCTGTCTGACTCACCAGGGGAACGATATCCGAAGCAAAAATCCTGACAGGGTGAAAAATTTAACAGAGAGTCACCACCCAACCGTTTTTCAAGTAAGCAAATCAGAGTTCGTTTTGCGTTTCAGCTCTCAATGAGTAGGGAGAGTTCATCAAGTTTAATTGATCTATAATTTAAATGTAACACCCAATTCTTTGCTCCAAGATGCTCTTTCAAAGTGGCAGATAAAATTTTGATGCTTTCAAGAAAATTTTTTAAATAAATTTTGGTTCATACTACTACAAGCATTGTTTATCAGATTATGATCCCATCCCGTTTCTGCGATTAATATTATCAGAATTTATGATTATCTTATTAAACGCAGCGGTTTTGTCTTTCACTAAAAATCGTTTACTTCGGCTTTTTCTCCCAATGTTTTAAATATTCTTGTAGGGAGTGAAGTAATGACCTCGTTTTTGAATATATCCGTATTTTCAGATGGATGATCTTTCAACTTCTTATGCTTCATTGTATGGACATTTTGTTTCTGGCCAAACACAGTTTACTATAATAGGCCTTCGACGAAAGACTTTTGAAGGAAGATACTGAATCACAATGTCATCGTCTCTTCGGTCTTCAGCTCCTCTGCCAACCACAGCCTGCAACGGATCTTCAAAGGGATCAACCTTTTCAATATCAACAATTCCGAACACTCAGATGCGTCTGTGATGACCCTGTTCGAGTGCATCAGCTTCGAGCGAGCGAGCACTCGTAGGTAGAGCTGAATCCGCTTTCTTTTTCGTAGTTTCAGTTTTTTATCGGGACAACATCTACAAAGAAAAGAGCTCGAGAGAAAAGGCCATGGAATCTTTTGGGAACGCCAGTTCTGTCCCGGCAATGAATCTGTTGCCGTCGGGTCTTGATCCAGTACACTCAATTTCATGCTTACTTCCTTCCTTCAGAATTCACAGACTTAGAAGCTGACTTTACCGAAAAAGGTCCTTTTTCTCTATTTTTCACTGTTCTCTATAAGTTCACCAATACTGATAAAAGATACCAACTCTAGTTTACTTGATATGAACGCTCTGATTAGTGACGGTACTTATCGAAGATTGCAAACAGCGAGGGCACAACCTACCCTACCCGGCTTTAAGATTGTGCTTAGGCGCACAGAAATGCAACGCTCCTTTTGTCCCCTGCTTTCGAAGCTGGAGACTAAGTACCGTGATAACCGAGAGGTAAGGTGTGTGGCTCACACGCCAATGATTGAGAGTTCAATCTCCTGCCTCCGTGAAGCTGTCTGTGTGAGGATGAGCTCATACTTACCCATAGCTTCAGGTTGACCACAGCCCGACCAATGTTGGCTGCAATGATGGTACCACGTGAAAGTTTCAGACGCAAAAAAATTGGCTATAGTCACCAAAAAAGAGCAATGCTGCTCATAAAAAGAGCAGTCTGAAATGTGGGGAATAATAAGAAAAAGGGCAGCTGAGAACAGGCTACTGTAGGCCTAATGCTGTTCCGCTGCGATTACGCAGGAACCATAATTATTATTATTATTATTTTTAAATGCCATATAACATCAACAAATATGAAATTAAAATGTAGCAGGATCATAAAGTCTCCAAAACACGCAAGGTCATAAAGTCTACTGTTATTGGTATCTACTGAAATTAGTGTTATCATTAATTTCAGGAGTTGTGCACCAATGAAGTATAAGAGGATCATGCAGAATGTTGCACACCACAAGTTTAGAAGAACATGTAAGCCACAATTTTTCAACGACATATTAGAGAAAATTTTGATCAAAAAATGAATATATATGAGGGTTATGAGACGCCATTTTTGTCCAAAAAAATTTGGAAAAAAGGGAAAAAATTGCAATTGCAGCCCTGACCTGTGTGTCATAACAACACAGTACTGAATCATGCTATCTCAATTATGGTATTTACACAGCCCAGATCGCTGATCATGGCATAATATACACTGTTCATCATGATATTTTTTTATCGTTTTCTCTGCCGAAATTCTGAACATGCTGTTTTTCTCTGGCGATACTCTGAACATTCTGTTTTTTTACAATTCAGATTTTCTGCACATCAAGAAATTTTAGGCTGAATTTACAATGCGCAGAATTGGGTAGAATTTTAAGCTGAACTTGCAATGGGCAGAATGAGTAGTTTACCAAAACTCGGATTCAAAGCCATTCTTTGTTTTGCTAGTACTTATATTACCCCGCGACAATTTCTAGACTAGTTCTGAACTTAATATGAAAAACAATAGTCCGATAAAACGATATTAGATACCATATTAGATAAGAGTAATTTCTGGATTTAAAACAATTGAAGGTACAAATTCATGTTTTCGAGTTTAAGTGTTTGCATATTGCAAGTGTTCTAGAACACTTGCAATATGCCAGGCAACTTTTCAATGATTTTACACAGTCTATGGTATTGCTACAATATAGCTGGAACATCAGATTTCAATTGATGAAAAAAATAGGAGGATCATGTGCTGCTATCATGATCATGTGATTTTTTCAAGCCCGAGAAATTTATTCACGTCTGCCGTCCCTTAAATAGCTTATTGATTTCTATCTTAAGATCCCACGTTTGATACGCGATTAGTTTTAGTGGGACAAACTCCACTAGTTTTGGGAAAAATCGCCGAGAATGATTTTTCAGAGTGACAACAACTGGCTGCGTGTTGCGGAGCCTTACAGGAATTTGAATGCAAAAATAAATACGAATGACTTGAGACAGAAAACACACAATTGAAAAAACCCTTCACATATGTCTGCGCAAGCCCACCGTCAACACTCGAGACGATTAGCAAAGCCAAGAATTAACTCTAAATTAGTGCCAAAAATATGTTGCTCTAACAAAGTAAAATTTTTTAGAGCACGTTTTTTTGGAATTTTTTAAATCGGATTGTTCAAATACTAAAACACAAACCTTTGAGTCCTCCTAGAACAAAAACCTTTGAGTTCAAATTTTTTAAGATTTCCATTCAAAACTTCTAATTGTTTCAAAATAGTTAAGATAAAACAAAAACTTAAATAAAAAATTATTTAATTAACATTGCACTATTTAACACACATATGGTCCGCATGATGCAAGCAATCGCAAAAAGTTTCAGTTTTTATATTGATTGTTTTTTATTTGTAGTCTTTCCACTTTACAACCTATAATTATTTTATTACATCCTAGGCATTCTAGAAGATATCCCAAAAATCAAAAGATGAAAAGTGAGATTCAAACGACCCACCATTTTCCCCATCACTGATTTTGCCTTCTGTTCCAATTCACGATCAAATGGTGGTTAGCAAAATTAAATTGAGACATCTTTCTTTTTTGAGCAAAATTTATCCAATCAATACCCTTTAGCTGCATTAGTAATAGCGCAAGTAGTCCAGGATGTTGGACTAAGCTAAAGCGTCTGCACCAATTTTTACCATTAAAGAAACAGTTCTGAGTTACAAAAACCGCATTTTTGTATCTCTTTTGGAAACGCAAAAAAGTACAATTGCCGCAAGTCATTAGTTGTACCAATGTTAAAAGTCAATTGCTGCCAAAAATTTTTTCAAAATCCTTATTTCTTGACAAGAAAACAGAGCATGATCCTCCTTATTTTGAGTCCTTAACACAAAAGTTGGATGACAAAGTTAAAAATTTTCTTAATACTGCGTTTTTCTAATCAAGTTACCAATCTACTAACAATATGCATATGTTCAACTAAGAACTGCAATCCTCATCTGCCTGTGAAAGACAAATTAGAGACCATTTTTTAAATTATGTGACTTATCATGACGAAGTTTCTTTTTAACTAAATAACAGATTAAAAAGAGCACTTCAAAAGAATTCCTAGCTAAACATTTTCTTTTGGAAAACGAGATTCGACCAAAAAAATTGAAGCAACATTTTGCTACATTTTCATTTTTTATTTTTCTAGTAAATTTTATCCTAAAGTTTGTAATCTCGAGTAGCAAATTTACGCTGATATATTATTTAAACCAGATACATGTCTCCTTTTCTATAGATTACCCAGAACATGAACGATTACAAGTTTCTGTTCGAAAAATTGGCCACGAAGCCAAACTTTCACCACTGAACATAGATAAAACGTTGTCTTGATCAGTTCACTCTTAATTAACCTTTTCGGCATTTACAACCCAAAACTGTTGACACTAGTGTTTTAATAGATTGAGAGAAGACTATCAATGATACATTAATGCAAAATTTGAAAATAGTCCAGAATGCAACACTACACACAGGTAAAACTTTCATGCTATTCGTAACGCAATTCGGTGTAAATCTCTTCCGATCTGATGTTTTGCTGCTGAAAGCAAAAGAACTATCCAGTTTTCCTATCCTATATTTACAACAATAAGAAGCTCAGAAAAAGAAAGAGATGATCAAAATAACAGACAAATTAACAGTTAAGAGACAAAGAAACAGAGATTACTAAAAATTCTCTAGGCTCAAAAGTAAGCAAATTTTGGCGCCGTATTGAATATGAGTGAGAATCGCTCTCCTGGTGTTGTCAGTACAGAAGGAGCAATAAACTGGATGAACGCTACGCCATTGAAGCGACATCATTTTAACGTTAAGATAGAAGACTTTAATTATAATATTGCAGCAGGCTATCGCCGTGACTCGTTCAGGAGTCCATCAGTGTATGAGTATTATTTTCCAACGTGGAAAAAACGGACGACAAAGAGAAGATTCAGACATCTACGACACAACAAAATACAAGAAAGATCTGAAAAAAATTACTGAAATTTGGAATAGTGATGAGCTTGATAATCGTCTTCAGTCCTTGCTGGGGAAACATTTGCCCTTCAATCAATGACAACGGCAAAGGACTTAAAATTGGAGATTAATGTTCAAGTCAATTGAGATTCGAGATTAAATAAGAATTACTCCCGGGTCGAATTTTTCCTTCCAAAATAATGTAAGAGTGGGGCTGCAGTGGGAGGATTTTTTAGGAAAACGCAGCTCAAAACTCTTACTTCTTTTTGGGTTTCATTAGACTTCCAAGGGGGGTAAAATGGTGTAAGAGTGAGGGGGTAAAAATCAAATTAACACCCCTTTGGTCTGTCAAAGGGGGGTAAAATGATGTAAGATTTCGGTGTTAATTTCTCCATTACCCCCAAACTATTAAATCATTTTACTTACTTTTAC